>NW_026612879.1:0-25017 GCF_029582105.1 Oenanthe melanoleuca | reverse complement strand
CTTTTTTTTTTTTTTTTTTTTTTAAATTACATTCCTCCTACACTCAAAACAATGGGCCAATAACTGTCTCTACTCATCTGCTCACATGATTGCTCTAAATCAAATAATCTTAAAAAAAAAACCCTCCACAATATATTACTATTTTTAAAATTGTTCTCTTTTTAAATTACTTCTGATTTTAGGATTCATTATTTAGCATTTTATACACACGGCTGCTTACTAAAGGTCTTGTAAAATTGTTCTTTCAAATCATAAAGAGGATTTTTTTTTTAATACATGAAGAAATTGATTTGCTAATTTCATCCTTCCATCTAACTATGCAGTAGCTTTCTTTTCATTACTGGAACTTCTACACAATTAATTGTGTAGGATACTGAAAGTAACCACCTATTCATACTGTAAACTATGTGTTTATTGCATATTTCAAGTAAATTTTTTGCACTACCTCATTTGATTACATATTCTGTTGAAAACACAGATATACTTGCCCTTTTCAACAGCTCTTTGAAAACTCTTAGACAATGAGATTTTAGAATTAAAATGCTTTTTTTAACTTACATAATTTCATATGACTGAAGTACCCTGGAACACTCCTGCAATACCTGAAGTCATGAGACATTATCAGCCTCTCTAAAAACTGAAGGAAGTAGGGCCCAAACACAAACCACCATAGATTTGATTCTGACAGCTGAGAACAATTAATGAAATTCAATGTGATGACATATTTAATTATCTCACCTCTGTTTGGGTTGGTAACTGACATGTCTGAAGCTTCTACTAAATCTAGATGATCTACACACTTGAGGCAATATGATATAACAAGGATAATTTTCACTACAGATTCTTGTCTTTTTGAAAAGACTTCCAAAACAAAAATCCCTCTTATCTCACTAATTCCTGCAGGTGAAACAGCACTTACATTACAAGAAAGATTATTTACAAGCATCAGGGTGAAGCAGACTAGTTCTCACTAATAAAGAAAAGAAGTTTCAAATTTCCTAGTCTATTATTTTGAAAAGTCCGATATGATCTCTCCTCTACTCCTCTCCCTAGACCCTCTATTCCACAGAAAAAAAGGGAAGGAAGAGAAGGAAAAAAGTTAAGGAAAAAGATGGCTGTTGTTTGTATTCTGATTTATAAGACAAACATGCAGATTTTGAACTGAAAATGACCACTAAAAACCACAGGGACATAAACCAGCATTGATCTTACCTTTCAGCTGACAGACCATGAACTCACATATTACAGAAGCCATATATCATGCAACATGTACTAAATAAATCAGTAACTGATACTTATCACTTTGTTCATCCTTCATAAGACTATGACTGACAGTGGTTTTAAACTTATTTCTAAATGTAAAGTAAGTATTTTCAAATTATTTAAGTCAGCACTGACCATAAAACATTATGTAGTGTCTTCAAAGGAAAAAACCCAAAAAACAAGAAACAAAAACCAAACAAACAAAACCCAAAATAAAAACATAACCAACAAAATCAAAAACAACAAAACCTACAAACAAACCTGTATTAAAAAACACAAAAGACCATGGCTCAGTGCCTGGAGGGTAAAGACACATTGCTTATAAATACTTTTCAGGTCTGAAAGAAGAAATTTAATTCATGGTTGGAAAAGTGAAATTTATTTTTGTTTCTTTTTCTGGGGAGTTGGATAAAGCAGTATCTTTTCAGTGGTTACTGAAACAAAGCATCTTTCACTTTTTCACTGCACATCTCTACAGCAAATTTATCTACTGAAAGGAGAACCAAAGAGATGTTTTCTTGTTGTTCTGTTTCAGACTCTTCTGGTAACTCATTTTGTTCTTGGTGGAACCTTGTTTATAAATGAGAAACCTGAGATTTGGAACTGTGTAACTTTCAAGGACATAAACAAGGGAGGATGTCCATATTCTACTGTCATGTTGAAAAGTTGTGTTTGACTACTGTGGCACGTAACCTACAACCAACAAGACAACAAAGACACCTAGCTTGTACATTTTTTCCAAGTTGCCTTCCTAGGTTTTTATCTTTTCTTTTTTTTTTTTAATTGTTAAATGATGATCCCCCAATTTTCCTTCTCTCACCCTCTGCCAAGTCCAGATTGAGAAATCAAAGTGCACAGAGTTAGTAGAAAACAATCTACAGCTATGCCTTATATTTTATTCTATCTCCATCTCCACATCAGGGAACCTTTCAAGATGGTTTGTTTGTTTTGCAGGTTTTTAATCAGCTCAGAGTTAGTCATGCAGAACCAGTACCTTCTAAATAATCAAACTCATCTTGAATATTCTTCTGAACAGTCCCTTGCAGCTGTACATGGGGAGAAAACAGTGCAAATGTGTAAGATGAAATTTGAATAACCCATACTTACTCAGAGAAGGTCCATGGAGAATTGCACAGTTGGGACAATGGTAGAGATCAATGTCAACAGCATGGTGCTCCTCTACCCCAACGCAGCTGGAATAATATTTTTTACATGTTAATGAGAATGCACACAGGGTTTACTTTTCAAGCTAAAAAATAATTAAATCTTAGGTTTTCATTAAAATGTGCTTGCTGTACAAGATTATAATGACATTCCAGATCATCTCAACTACTGGGCTGCCACATAAATTTTGAGTAATAAATTATTACTGAACACAGAATGCCATTAAAAAAAATCATAAACAGGAAACAAGAATCAAATGCCTTTAAAAATGAGCAAATGCACAATACATACATCATTACCCCCCAAAACCTTGATCCCAATTACAGGAAACAGTTTATACAAAATCATTCAAGCAATTTTCCTCACAGAAGCTACGAGTTAAAAAAAAAATCTGATGTTTATGTGCTGGTAATTTATAGAAGATATCATTAATATTTTCCTTGATATTTTTCTTTCTGCAAAAAGCATGTAACTGACTCCTACCCCTCAAGACAAATTTATGAAGAAAACTTTCATGTTAAGACAAATTAATGAAGAATACTTTCATGTTATTCTTGACATCTTTACAATTGAACTGGCTTTGTAAACTACACAAGTGGCCACACAAATAACTAAGTAAAACTGTTTTTGATTTAAAATAGAAGTAAGTATTTTAAAGAGCACTTGAGAGATATAATGTTTCCTCAGTGCAAATTTATTTTCCTGATAAAATACTCAAAATGTGATTAAAAGCAAAATCTTTACAATAGTCAGGACAAAGCATCTGCTCTGCTGATACCTAAACAACACAATTCTGAAGTCAATGAAGTACATTTTCTTAGAAGCTGAAATACTAGAGGTTAATTGGAGAACATGTGCTTTTGCACAAAGTTCTTAAGGAAAAAAACAAGTAATCCCTGCTTGCTGGTCTGAATCCTGGCAGAGCTCTTCGTTCTCTGGAAAGTTCACTGACACTTAAAAAATTGCTGACTTCACAGTTAATATAGAAAAACAAGAGAACAACCCTGGACATTTACACCAAAATTAGGTACGTACACTCCATGCATTCTAGAAACATAAGAACTGGAACAGTACCCCAGTCACGTAACCCATCTCATATCAAGTGCAATGAGTGCCTAAACATTGAGGCTTTGAAATGATCCAGCTACACAAAGTCTTTCCTCAGCAGCCTTGTGCCAAAACTGCTGACACACTCCAGCAAGTGTCAGTACATGCTGCCAAAACAATACAAGAAACAGTCTAGCACTGAAAGCACAATGAGCAAATCCAATCTGAAACTGAAGAGCATCTCCCACATAACTATCAACTGGAAGTGCATTCTGAGTTCCCTCTAAACACCCAGCTAGTTCTGCTTCCCCATTCCCTACATAGCATATGAAATCCAGAAATTATTTAGCTTTCTTTATATGCATGCTATTTTAAAATCTAAATACAAAACTCAGCTGCCATAGTTCATCACAATTTTTACAATATTTAGCATCTCCTTTAAGACCACAGCTACAAGAATCATTATTACATGAAAATCCAGCTGACATGTAAACAAAAAGGAAGGCAGAAGCACTCTTTCAAAATGCATGTCCCATTTCCTCCTGCTTGTGTTCTCTCTCTTTTTATAGTATAGATGAATGACTCATAATCCTATGCATTATAAGAAAATTGTTTTAAAATGTACACTCTAAACGCCCCAAATCAGAAGGCTGGTTTTATACATCTTTAGCAATCTCATTATTTTAGCTAAATTTCTAATTTCTGAACAGCTAAAGATGTTTATGCTAAACTGTATCTTGATCAAGTTTGCACTTCATTTGTTCCCTCTCCTTTTTCTTGGTGTTTATCTGATATGTTCATCATCATTCTAATCCGATTATCTTGCCAACAGTAAGAACTTTGCATAAAAATACAGTAAAAATAGCTTTGACAAGGATTTGTTCTATTCTGTTTAAGAATATTAATTCTATTGTCTCTTACTGAATGCTACAGATAACAGAATTTTTGCTTTATTTTCAGGCTTAGTACTAACAATTAACTCCACAACCTTTCACGAAGACACATGGGATTTTGTGTACAGAGGCTGGGATTGGACTATAATGTCTGCAATAGCCATTCAATAAGGGAAGCAAACATTTTCAGTCTACTATTTATCCTATAAACTCAGCACTGGAAACACAAAAACACTAACTGGAGATCATGGAAGCGAATCCAGCAGCAGATGCTTGAGTGAAGCAAAGGGCAAATGAGGTGCCAGCACCTGCAAGAACAAGCACTGCCAAGGATGCCACAGAGCACATCAATCACACACAGCACCACTGCAAGTCACTTCCCTGCCTCCCTTTCTCCAACATACACAGATGAATCTGACATTAATCACTCTGGCTACCAGCAAGCAATCAATTATTGTGGTAAATGCAACTTCAGACCTCAAGCATCAAAACAAGGTCACCAAGAGGTAGCAGTGAGCCTGGAAAACATTAACATACTCAAACACTGCAACACTCCCAATCCACTGATGTCTTCCTCTATGAAATATTATTACCCTTCACCTTACAATCAACCCAATCCATTTGGGCTGAAATGTCTTGAGTATATATTACCTAGTTTGTGAATTGCTCATCTCCTACAGGGAGGTCACAGACTAATCCTCAGGAACAGTGGAAAGCTTACAGTGTTAAACAATAAAATACAATAATATTAATTAAGAAAAAAAAAAACCCAGCAGTACAAGACTATGCAAAACTGTTTGTGAAGGTGGAAAGGCTAACCAGGCGCAATTTCACTTGATATACTCTGGAAGGAGTAGCAAGGTAGAAAAAAGTTAGTTAAAAATAGTTTCCATTACATCAGTCTTGGAGTGGTCAGACACTCAAACTTCACATGGTATCTAGCTAGCAAGGGAAGGCCAACAAGAAGCAGCAAAAGAATAGGGAAGTGGTTAAGTTTTTTCACATACAAGAACATTCCCATCCCTGGCATCTGAAGAAATCCCTTGAAGAACCCATTCTCCCAAAATCTCACACAGGGTACATGTGCATGTTTCTGATTTAGTCTCAGCTTTCCATTTGATCATTACATTTGTAGCTTGGTAAAAACAGCAAGTGTAAATCAAAAGCAATCAGGAGGGGACTCCAACATCTGACAAATACCAGTAGACCTCTGCATTTTGGTAAAATTCAGAATGACAGATTAAACAGCTATTTCCCAGCTATGCTGGAATGTCTCACATAAGGAGTTTGTAGCAATCCAGAGCAGTTACAGCAAGTATTATCCCCAGAGACTGCATAGTTGTACACTGAGCCACCCAAAGCACCTGGCACATCTCTCCTACAGCAGCACAGTGTGAATAAATATTGGATCCATGTCAGTCACCACACAAGCTGCTGCACCTTCTGCATCTAATACCTGCTTGCTCTCAATGCAGCCTGGCTTTTCTCTTCCCTGCTTCTGATATTATCAAGACAACCACAACATCTTAGAGATTGCTTAACTGCCTTTTCTGGTATGACTGCAAAAACTCTGAAAGAAAAAAATTCAAAGCATTCTTGATCAAAGGCCTTATTTTCAGTGTTCTTAAGGGTATATGACTACTTAAAAAACTAACTTATTAAAACAAGTAGTATATGTAACCTACCATTATACAAAATTCCCAGTGTAAAAGGGAATGCTTACACAAAAAAGCACTACAATTGTCAAGAAATGAGCAAAGTGTGGATGCCCATTTTCTTAGTTCAATTCCTAGATTAAACCAGGAAGACATTGCTGCTAGGAATATTCTGGCATTTCCTGTATAGAAGGCAAACTGAGAATAAAATCTTGAAAATTGAGAGATTTAAGCAATTCTCAATGATCTAATAAAAGGACAGCAGAAAACAGATGAATCACCACCAACAGGGGAAAGAGCTAATTTGTCAAGAAGCTGGGTTGTACATGGGACACCATCCTCAATTCCATAAGGTCCTTTCCCACCTCTTTCAGTAGCATGTGCAAAACAATCTAACAGGCTCATCTTTCCAGATTCACTCAGATTTTTTAGGAAGTCTCCCACAACAGCTTCCACTCCCCTCCACACCAGCATAACACTTTGAAACAATTAAGCTTCACCCACCAGACTGAGGAAACAGGACAGGTCCTCAAAGGCATGTCTGCTGTTTCTTCAATAGGTATTGTTGGATAGATACTATTTTACAATTAGATGTTGACTTACAGCTCAAAACTAAGCCAGTTTTTTAACATTTCTTTTTTATTATTGGGACATATGAAGTTCAGACCCCAAGATCTCTTGATTTTCCAGTGTCTGACCTGAACAGTCTGACTTTTTTGTGGTCACTGTGCAGCAAAAATGCAGCTCAGGAGCTCTTGCTAGTATTTTTAGTTAAGCATAAAACCTTGCATCTTTTCCAAGCTATAAAATTACTAAAAATTACATTTTGCAAGTTTCCTTTATATTTTTACTGAATAAACACTGTGGATAGGCTTCTTTCTCCACCACCCTGTTTCTGAGCAAGAACTCAGAACATCCTCTTCATGTCCACCCTTGCATCAGCACCCACAACCTTTCCCTGATTTGCCTCAGTGAGCACTGCAGGCTTCATCCCTAAAAGGAGGAAAAAGCACAGATCTTGACAACCAGTAGAAAAAAAAGAAATGAACAAAAATCCTGGATGAGTGGAAAAATACTAGGGGTACTAAAGCATGTTCCCTGCTACCAAGAATGCAGGGCTATGGACAATTACTAGGGGTATATGCATGTTTCCTATTATCTGACAGAGCAGATGGCCAAAATGCTTTTTCAGTTTCCAGTCATCCACAGAACAGCCAAGATACATTGATAGAGAGTCTCTGCTGTGTTTTAACAGTGATGAGGACAGAACAAGGCAATGCTATTAGTGAAAAGATTCATTAGTAACAGGACAGCCTTAATTGTCCCAAAACTGAAGTCACTACTGCAGGGTACGGTTTCTCATAGCATTAAACTGAACACAGCCTATGCTGCTGAAGAAAAGGTCCCACCCTCCTTCCTCCAACTGCCTGACCATGGGCTTCCATTGTTTCTCTCACCAGATCTAAACCATCAGGCAGCCACACAACAACTCAGTTCAATAAACTGATCCAGAAGAAACAAACTGCCACTCAACTCACTTTTTCACATAGGTTTTAGAAAACTTAACAGTAAGATTCCATAAATAAAAAATAAAATGGCATACACTACACTTATACAGTTACTTAACAAATGTTATTTTCTAGAAGACAGATGAAAGAAAATACACTGTTACTTTATTATTCTTTCGAAAAATGATTGCTAAACAATAAGATGACTGTTTAGCAATCTTATGCTGATAATATACCTTTTTCTATCAAACCTTAATATTGATTTTCAAATAACCAAAGATGAAAGCTATTTCCATTAATATACTGAGCAAATAACTCTAAGTAGTAGACAAGCATTATACCAAACTTTAAAATTTACCTGTAACAAGGTCTGCAGTTGCTACTTTCAGCCCTAATCTGTTTGAGCACAACAAACCCAAAAAAACTATTGTAATTATTGCCAAAATTAGTTAGTGAGCTTGCAAGTTATACAAATAGCTTCTCCTGCTCCATCCCAAGAATGCAAATGAAAGTATAGGGTAGGAAGTCTGTCTGGCAGATATTAAGGAATTCTGGTAGTCATTTAATTTAAGCCTTTGCTTTCCAAGTGGGAAAAGGATGCCAAGTAGGCAATATTTACAGGTTAAAACAATGGAAGTACTAAAGATGTCACTGCCACAACCAAACAGCCACATCTGCCACTTGTTACAGGACAATACTGAAATATTTAATTAGGAATAGAAAGACAAAGTCAGTGTGACAACAGTACTAACAGACTCCATACCATCCCATAGCACAAGAAGACTTTAAAATTTAAAATTTAAGATAAATGTTGTGAGCTTTTAAGACCTTCACCTTAAGCTGAACAGATTTCCCTTCTAGCCCCACTCTCCAAAATGCATGCAGTTACACCAAAGAAAACAAAACAGACCAAAAGAAACCACAAAGTAACATGAGAAAGCTGGTGTTTCCTTCCACTATCTCTTCATCTTACCATGATAAGCATGGTAACAGTTTTGGAATCACAATAAACTTAAAAGAATTTGCTTCAGAAATGAAATATTGTTTGAAAAGTGACAAACTTCTATACACTAAATATTGAATTACTGCCTTAAATTACAAAAAGAAATACTAAGTGTAAAAATATTTGAGGTTTTGCTTTTGCCATAGTCACTGCAAAATAAAATATCTTTAAAAGGGAGCAACTGATACAAACACAACCCAAACAACATGCATAATTGTACTTAGAAAAATAGAATAACTGCTATTTAAAAATTATTTTTAATCTGTAGCAAACTTCCCCTCCCTCAAAGTTATCAATTTTCTCCAGAAAAAAAAACAAAAACACCAACCAAACAAAAAAATGCACAATGCTTTTAAGATATATACAGAATATATGCATGTTGGCCCAACAGCTTGCCTAGTTTTTGTACACATTCACTCACCTAAATATAAAATACCTAAAAATATACTAACTTATTAAATATTGCATCATCCTTCAACACAGATAAGAATCCCAAGAACAACAATGCTGCATGCCATAATATACATAAAACTCTGACCTTTGATTGCTCAGACCCATCTGTTCTGGTACTTCCAAAGTCCTAAGAGGCCTTGGTCTACTTATGATTAACCATCAAATTGCACATTAAAAATGTTAATGTTCATCACATAGGTTTAGACTTCCCTAATGTAATTCAACCCTACTGCTTTTAAATTATGTAATATTTCTGTGAAATGAAGTATTGCAGTAACACAAACATGCAGACAGATATATGATCTATTTTGAATTCCAAAGGACCGACCAAAGGCTCAGACTTCCTGCACCTTCTGAAATAAAACTTAAAGTTTGATAGTGATGCTAGTGCTGTCCTTCAAAAAGCACTTTTAATAGCAATACTCTGGCACATTTTTCCATTGAGAAAGAAAATCAGAATACATAATTTCTTTCTCAAGTAACAGTGCTTTTTGCTCCCTCAAAGCACAGAAGTTCAAATAAATATAATCAGTATCTGACATCTTGTCAACAAAAGCTTAATTCTAAATAATGGATTCTGAAATGTAAAAACCTAATAGGCAAATGATGGTCAATGGAACAAAGCTATCAAGTTACATAATGAAATAGATTCAGTTACAAATACAACAAACATTCTACCTGCATTGAGAAAGTAGCCACATAGTCAACATAATCATCATGTTACCTCAAATCTCAGGAAAAAACAGTGATGTATGTTATTTGTAAAGTGATTCTTCCATTCCACAATTTCAGTCTGAAAACAAACTGATATGGTTTTCAAACTCAGCACTTTTTTTTTTTCCGAGATCTGTTTTTTAAGTACAGTAAGTTCAATTTATTGAAATTGCTAGAATGAAGGTAAGAGAGAGTCATTATAACTGAGTATTTGGCATCATCAACATGTTCTTATTTCTAATCATTGTGTGGAAAGCTGATTTTCTACACAAGCATTTTATGTAACTACTAGGAATTTAAGCAAACTGAAGTCAAATAATTACACACTCAGGAAATCCAAACAGCTCTATGAGCAAAAATATACACTAAGGTCAAAGAACCTTTTCACTACTATGTGTGACTTCTAAAAAGAGACACAGAGTCCAGGTTAATCCATAATGGCAGCCACCATCATGTATTATGTGCTGCAGCTTTATGAGAAGTTACTTTTCTTAATGACAATTTCCTGATAGAGCCAAGTTAACATTACTGAAGTACTTTTGATGTACTCTGTTTAATATCATCTACTAAGCATACAGCAAATTCTTCATCCTTCCTATGCCAAATCAGATTTCTACTTATTCTTCCCAACCAGACTGATTGCATCAAGCTGCTTTAAAACAGTATTTACAATCAATTCTGTTCAAGTCCTTTTAAAAACACTGTTTTACAGAAATGAAGATCTGAAGGAACCAGAATCTTCCAGTGTAGATTCTGGCAAAATAAGCTTCCCCAAGACAATCAAAGAAATCACATTTAAGAAAACCAAAGCAGACCTCAAAACTAAACAACTTGTCAGTGAGAACAGAGGAATAAAAGGCATTTTAAAAGCAGCTGTAATAGCTGAAGGCCTTATTTCAGTGTGAAACTATTGAGAGAAGCAAAGATGATACCAGCAAGTGAATCATGACACAAGACTCAGGAAAAAAAGATAAAATACACATTGATCTGACATGAGGAAATTATTTTTAGCACTTTAAACCACTAATCTGTGTAACCCTACACAGAGAAAGCAAAACACACTGCTCAGGAATTCAGAAAGATTCTCTATAGCATTTCTGACTCCTCTTTGTCCATTCATTTTCCCAGCATGGCCAGACTGACACACCAAAGAGAAGAAGGAACAATAATCCAATCTGACTTTAGGCACTTTGTCTTAGTGAAGCTGGAACTGCCTGTTGAAATAAATGAGAACTATCCTGTTCTTCCCACAACTGATGCAGGAAAAAGGATTAACATTGGATTTCAATTAATTCTAGGAACACTGGAGTCCCAATTTATGTGACCACAGCCAGCATGAATTTCAGTTCTGGTTATAATGGAGAGTCTGTAACAGCAGTATTAGGTACTATGGGCACTAAACACACAGAAGAAAATACTTATTAGTTATTCGGTTTAGAGAGAGAGAGAGGGCATTGAAAGGGAGAAACAAAAAAGAGAGAATAACTGCTTTTATATACACTAATGGCAAAGGTTTTCTAGGTGATTAAGAAATTTCTTCAATGATGTATTTTTATCTCCTCCTCAAGACTTCAAGTCAACAGTTAACCTCTTCCCCCCTAAGATAAAACAGAACCTAGTAAACCGCCCTGACACATAACTACATCTTATTTAGGTAATTTGCCTTATTTCAATTCCCAGACAGGATTATTCTAACTGTGCTTATTAAAAAAAAAAAAAAAAATCCTAAACTCACAATAAGCAAAAAATAAGTACTTTAAAATAATACCTTTGAATCAGAGGATTTAAAGGCAGAACTAACACTCTTGTCTCAATTCTGTAAAACAAAAAAACAACCAACGACAAAAACAACCACACTACAAAATCTTCCACCATTTAAAGCAGCCTCCATACCCATCTTGAAACAGACATCTTAACTGAGCACCTCTGTGTGGTTGTATTCTACCAAAGAACAAACTACTACCCAAAAGTGCTACCATTATTTCTCTAGTAGAAAAAAGGAAGAACTATCCTAAGCTCTACAGAGATAACACAAGGGTGAAAAAGGGAAATCACTATACAAGTTAATTAAATGTTCACTCATTCAGAAATGAAGCAACTACAACAACATTAACACAGCAAATTAAAGCTGCTTATTACATGTCCCTAATTTTATATATATATATACATATATATACATACACATATATAATGGAATCAGCATCTTAGTATTCAAAAAACATGTAGATGTGGCACTTGGAGAGACAGATTAGTGGTGAACATGACAGTGCTAGTTTAATAGTTAAACTCAAATGATCTTACAAGGTCTTTCCTGACCTTAACAATTGTGATATACAGCCTACACTCATTTGCCTGCCTCAACTTTGAGATTCTTAGCTTTTTGTCCTCATCTTCCTCAGCTCCAACTTGCACACATACTCCTGTCAATTCTCTCTAGCCATCTCAATGAAATACTGCATATTATATGGTTTTAAGATCTACTTGAATCCCAACCGAGTCTTTTGACTTAATCAACAGTTTTTCAGAATTTCAGTTCCATTTCCAGTGCAGTTTCCTATCAGGTAGATCAAGGGTCTTTTTATAGACAGAACAGACATATGAGTTACTTGTTTCAGAGAGAAAGGAAAGAAAGGGAAAGAAAAAAGACAGAAATTAACAGAATGATAAAAACACACCCCATGAAGAGAAACTGAAGTTCAATTCAAAATGACAAACAAATCTTTGGAAGCAATTACATGACACAGCTTGCATTGCTTCAATGGCTTGCAGCCACTGGAAGAGGCAGGTTACCCACTCCCTTCCAGGCAAGCACTCCCACTCCCCTGCAATGGCCCTGATACTTGCCTGGTTACCTGGTTTTATTCACTAGTCTGACAGAAACTAACCCAGCCAGTCTTCTGCCTGTCTATCAAGTCAGATTACAGCACAGTTGGGCAACTGTCCTAGGCAATCCATGAGAGAGGGAAGGATAGGGGGAGCAGGACTGCTCCTCCCAGCAGTGAAAGTCACTAGACCTAGCCAGGCCTACTGTTGGGACTTCATTATTCACTAAGACTCAGAACTACTGTGGCCTAACAGATAAATTACCAATAGCTTACCACTCAGATTGCAGGGAACATCCCTGCCTACACCTGAAACACCTCCTCAGCTTTAACCATACACCCTGCACAACATCAAGAGGCATTACAAAGTCCAAGACATGCATGCACTGGCACTAGATGTCATATGTGAACCAAGGTTTTCTTAGCACAGCATTAAGATGGCCTTAGTCTGGCTTCCTTTAAGCCATCAGAGCCTTTCTGATGAAGTGTCTAATCAGTTCCTTGAGAGAAGTTACCTGTAGCTCTAGCTGCAGGAGTAGCTCAGGCAAGTACCCAGCAGGTGTATGACATGATGCCACTACCAATATATTATTTGCCAACAAAACACTCTTTCCAGTAATGCACTGAAGTACAACAGGAATCCAAAGTAACTCAAAGAGTTTGGAAGTTACATTTCTAAACCACATTAAACATGGTTTTCTGTAAAGCAGGAGAGGATCAAAAGGACAAACCTTCAGTTAAATTCCCACCTTCTAGTTTGAGAGACACATGAGGACCACTCTGAAGTGGGAAGAGACCTGTGTTTTTTAGAGACTGATCAAAACAAAATCTCAGTAATGGTTTTGCATACTCACTGACTTGCATACTCTCAGCAGTTTCTAAAGTCCATAATTACCTACATCAAAGCCTCACAAAAAATCCATTTATTATATCATTTGTATGTAACAAGTGTCTCTAATATTAGTTCAACCACCTCTTTTAGGCAATCTGCACTCTAAGCATTTTTTAATCCATTTGGGAATTTTTTGCTATGTCTTCAGCAGCTCCATCTCCTCCTCAACAGCTAGAAGTGTTGAATGTTCCTCATCTACAAAGTGCAGGGACTGCAGACTCCTACAGAGAGAGACAAGCTGGTTATTCCGGTTGTCTAATAAAGATGAGTTGTTTAGAAAGATCATGTTGCCTAATAAAGATGAGCTGTTTAAAAAGATTGTGAAGCCTGACAAGTACTATCAGCACTGTTATTTTATGCAATACACAGTCTGCAAAGCTTATGACATCCTGAGTAACACTGTCAGCAGACACCATCAGATCTGTCTTATTCTCAAATATCTCAAGTGATAAAAAAGGATTTGGAGTCGAACAACAAACTCACAATGACTTCCTGGCCTGGAGGGATTGGTCAGGACACTAATGATTGTTTTTAAACTGCGCCACTTCAATTGAAAAATTATGCCAGGAATTATGTGAAAATACAATTTTTTGCTAACAGCATTAGGAGGTACATTTTTCTGTTTCCCATATTCTAACACCAGCAACCAGTACTAGCACAACCTTAAAACTCCATTCCTGCAAACCCCTTATTCTTGGAGTAATGTGTTTATTCCTTTTACAGACTGCAGCAACAGCAAACTTAGCTTCAGCCTGCTTTACACACCTTTAAATTGGCTCCTTACACCAAAAACACTCTACCACTAACTGGGTTAAAAAATTTCTTACCCAGATTGGTTTTAAAGACCTCCTGGAGCTGTCTATTAAGTAACTTAACACTCACAGTAACATTCAGAGACACTATAGCTGTACCTGAAAGAAAGCTTTTTCTGCCTTCAAAATTCAACTCATTGAATAGCTCTCCTTCAAGGGAAAAAAAAAAAAAAAAAAAAAAAAGAAAAAAGAAAAAGCAAGGATATTTTTCAACTCATCTTCTTCTCAACTGAGTCATTCTTCCTCAAGCCTGCAATATTTTTCAGACATTACTAGGGACTTTTTAGAAAGCTATTTATTAAGCTGAATAATTTCTGCACCATCTAATCACAACACAAAAAATTACACAATGGCTCCTATAGCTTTGAAATACCTTACTTGTATAAGGCAAATAGATTTGCAGTCAATAGCAAGTAGAGACAGATGCTTCATTTCTGAAGAAATCTGAGAGCAAACTGGCTCATCTCTAGCTCACCATGCTCGTTTCAAAAGCAGATGGAGTATCTGATTACATTAACTTCTATTTAAGCTATGATACAAGCAAACTGTTTCAGATACACAGATAATGAGTCTAAATATCAGATGTTACATTGGCTGGCTGGCAGAGCAGTAAGCAGAAAAAGCTCCTTCAATCAACTAGATAATGCCTATAATTTAGAGATCTTTATTGGATTCTCAGCTGCTTATAGGGGTCCAGAGGGGCATGCTGGTCAAAGCTGCACCCAGGCAGCCCATAACATATCAAGAAGTTACTTTTACACACTATTCTAGCTATAGAAATCTAACTGTTCAATCCTCTTCAGATGGAATTAATGAAGCACAGTAATTTCCAGACCATGTGGAAACTTCAAATAGTGAAGAACAAAGCTAAAAAGAGTTTCGGGGTTGAGTTAGAATTCAGTGCTGATGTATCTGCATCCATTATTTTTATTCTGACTATAATCTTACACACTGATTTTAATCTTAAATTCCTATGAGTTCAGATCCAGGTTACCAAAACCATTTTTGCTCTATCAAATGCTATTTAGAGTAATCTAAAGTATTTGCAAAAGCACAAATCCACATATTTTAATCTAAATTTTACACACAGATACTTTTAGAGGTAACCTTGACTTCACAGTCTGTGTTACTCAGCTCCAGTGCTTTTATATGGGATAAAAAGAAGATTTTATCCATATATCAGCATATGTGTAATGTGCATATATGTATTTCTTAAAATACCTTCTTCATAGGGGACAAAATTCCCATGACTCCAACAAGAATGTTCGAAGAAATGCACAGGAAAAATATGAAGGGAAAAAAAAAAAAAGAAATTGCAAGACCACAGAAAAAATTACTCATCTATACAGGGCTATTCAGGGAATATCCAGTTAAAGATGCTGGTCCCTAAAGCCTGCTTAAATTGAGACGAAAGCTAACCTCAGAAAAGTACCTACACTCACCAGCACCTCACCATTTCACCCAAAAATTCCAAATCACCCCTTCTTGTGCTCCCTGGTGTCTAAGCCATACTGTCAAAGTGCTGGGCACTAAAAAGTTGTTATGAAGGGAGAAGTTATTTTGTTTTTCCAACAGAGATGGCAGCAGTGCTTTTTCAGGTTATGAGAGTTCAAGCCCACATATCTCACGGGAATGTTCACCTCCAGCTCACTTTTTATGTAAAGATACCCTTAATCTCCCCCACTTAGGACCTCTTACCCACAGAAAAGTATCCAAGAATTAGGGTCCTGCACAGAATGTAACATGACCCGAGCACAAGGGTCTGGTTAAAACCCTCAGACACTGACAAGATTATCTTAAGTCCTGGTCCCTGTGCCTGACATTTGTGAATAAACAGATAAAGTGAGCAGGAATTACAACAGTACAAACTTTTCCAAGTCTTAAGACATACTAATACTTTTTTTTAAGTCTTCAGATTTAATAGCACTTCCTATAGAAATATAGTAGTCTATATTTTAATATATATATATATATATATATATATATATATAAACACACACAGAGTCTGGACTATGGATGCACCTGTTTTTCCTTTTTAAAAAGGCTTATCTGTCCATTTCTCTAAATATTTCAGGAACTGGCAAGGACTTGAAATTTGCCTAAGATCTCATACCTCCCAGGGTTTTTGCAGTATAGGTAACACTTAACAGGTGTTGCTTTTCTGGCTTCAAAGTGATAATGATGTTTTGCTTTTCTTTACAGCCTCCACTAACATAATGTGAAAGTGACAAAGAGGTTCTTCTTTGATAATTAGCAAAAAAGTAGTAAATACTTGACAGAAGAATAATCTTTTACCAGAAGTGTTTCCTAGATAAAGATTTACAGGTCAATGATCTCTAAAGAGCCTTTAATGAGTTTGACATATTGTTGAATGGGAACTATGAAGCTATTTTCTTACAATTCAATTACAAAAGAAAAGTTTATTTATCAGTTTATTTATATTACATAGCACTGGCTATGAAACTAACTGAAACTAAAAAAAAAAAAAAAAAAAACAAAAACCCAAAAAATACACAAAAACAAAAAAAAAAAACAAGTTTGAAGAGTGAATATGCCCCAACCTTACAATGTAATTTGTAGTACATCAATTTAAATACACCCAAAGTCAGCTTTCTTTAAAAAGACATCTTTTCTCCTTTAGCAATTCAAGACAGAGTTACATAAGACAACCTCAAACTATGTATTTATCTTTAGAAAATGCAGCATTTAAAACTGGACTTGGTACAGCTGATTCTGGTTAGATTTCATTCAGATAAAAATACAGAAAGTTACATTTTAAATTTAAATGAATGTTGATCATCACTCCTTATGTTCTGCACACCATAACGCAGTTTCCATCCAATCAAAAACTCAACCATGAATTTGCATCAAGTATCACCAAGCCCACTGGCTGCTTTAGAACTTGCATCTTCCTCATATCACTTCAGTGACTGGTCACTGCAGCAGACATTTTAGCACAGAGGCTTTTTGCAGTCATAAATTAATGTTGAAATTTAAAACTTCACACTCTTGAGTACAAGTTAATATTCTCCACCTATTCTTTGTTTAGGTAAGTTTTCTCCTGCATTGTCTTTCCTTTCCTGACCTCTTTCCATCCAGATTTTCACCTACAAAACTCTTCTACACAAGGCTGTTTACTACCCTCTTTGTAGATACCCCATGTGAACAGAAAAATCTTCTGATCTCAGTTCCAAATTTCAAACACCTGAAAACCATAAGTTCCATTCCATTATTTTGTGTCTGGTACAGTTTTGAAAAGGAAGTATCTACTTTACTCTCATCCTCTTGGCATATAGTCAGTATGTTTCCAACAAAGATCCTTTAGAGATTTACAGTTTTTCTTCTAAACACATGGCAAGCATATTAAGGGGACAGAGCACATTTCCTAACAAAAAACTTGTTCCAAAGTATCATGGTGCACAAGCTTCATAGAAAGCTGATGAATTTCTCAGGGGCTTAGAGCAATGCATATGTTCACACTAGAAAGATGCTTGTCCATATTCCTCAGGTTAGCATAAGAAACAGAATTTTACTTTACTAGGTCAACCATTTTGTTTATATAAAACATTTATCTGCTACTTCTATCTCCAAATTCCCTATTAGCTGTACAAGAAAAAAAGAAAAAAGAAAAAAAAAAAAAACACTCCAGAAAAACAGACTATTCAAAGCATTTAATAATGTGTCATGAAAATCATGTTAGAGTTTACCATTGTTGCCCTGGAATGGAGTGGCAAACTGCAAATAGAGGCTTTACTGCTTCAAGCTGCTCTGTGGTCCACTAGCAACTCCCTGGGAATTTTCCATGTAGCTTGCACTGAGAACTGCCATCACACACTGCAGGGATGCATTCACTTCCCTTCTCAGCACACATGTACCACAAGCAGTAAGGAATGCACTGCAGTCCACTTTTAATCTCATGGTGGAAACGTGCCCGTGCCTGTTCCATGTAAGTTCAGTCCAGACAAAAAAGATGTCTGCTCAAAATCATATCACTGATCACAAGGAAAGGCTGAAGCTTTGTTTTCCCATGTTTTACCACTTTTTCATGATATTGGCTCATTTCCTTGTCCCAGTCCCCACACACCATCAATGTTTCAGACATCAGTGAGAAAAAGAGAATTAGACACAGTGCAACCCCATGAAAAACAAAGATCCAGCCAACTAGACACAAGCACTGACATTGATATGCTGGGGGAAGAAAAAAGGCACAAGAGCACTAATGTGCAATAAGCAAAGAGGGTTGTAGAGAAATGGCAGATCTCTTCCTTATTGTAAGGAACTACCTTTGGGAAAAGACCACTTGAATGCAGGACATCTTCCAAGAAGTTAGCAAGAGCACTTGACATTGAGAGGCTGAACACTTGTACCAGAGATATTTTCCTTTCACTAATATTTAAGATTTTGTTCCCTCTTACAGTGACAGATCTATTGAGTATCAGAACTAATGAGGAGTAAAAAAAGTTTCTTCTTCTCTAAAGTGGAAAGTTTGTGTTTTTTCACTAGACAATAACTTTATTTCCACAGTCAAATAAGGACCAGGAAATAGAACACACAGTATATTCTCTGGGCAATGCTAGTTGAGCCATCAATTCCAAAAACTGAAGGGAAATTGAAATCTGCCCTTGCTGGTAAAATAGAAAAGTCAGGAGGTAACATTTGCAGAAGGTCTTAAGTGCTACACCTTCGCTTCTGCAATTTCTGATCTACTCAAATGATACTCCAAACTCTAGCTCATACCTAAATCCTTCAGCTTCACAATGCTTCAAGCACAAGCCAGCTGACCATGCTGGAAGTGTAAGGTACAGCCAAGGCATCTGCTTTCACTCAGTTCTGAAGTGCTAAATAAGCACTTTTCAGCAAGCCATCAGCCCAATCACTCAATACTACAGCTGTCCCATTCGTTCTTAGTGAGAGTTAGAGCAGCACTCTCAACTACTTCTGTGATACTCACTCATCAGGGCAGCACATTTTACTGCACTGTTGGGAGATGCAAAGGGATGCCCCAAGATGTCTTAGCTGCTCACACAGGAGAGCACAGCACCAGAGGCAGCAAGCTGCTGCTCACCTTTGCCTCACGCTGATGTGCCCTCTGGGCAAAGACAAATAATGTAGTCAGAATGTAGCTTAAGATTTAAGAGACTACATGTGCACACTGGGTTCCTTGACATGATTTTGGTTCTCTGTTATATAAACAAGAGAAGCACAGAGAAATACCTAGGACAGAGTGGGCTTGAGGCTGTGATATGCCAAAACAGCACACCTCCATGAAATAAGGGATAACATTATGGTGAGGGGACAGATTTAATATTTTCCTGAGCACAGTGCCCTGTTAGCACAGTGCCCTGTTAGCACAGCTACCTTGCTTTTGGTGCTGTTCCTACACTGCTCCATACAGCACTCTGCACCCCACAGATGTGCCCAGCAGCACCCCAAAAAGCACTGTGCTGACCTCATTTCTCTTGTTCTGCTTGTTCTTAACACCGAGTTTTGCAAGTAAACAGCATGATGTAATCCTTCAGTGAAAAGATCCAAATATTCTTGTTATTGAAACAAAACTAAAAATCTGTATGTTGAGCAAGACAACCAGAGGTTTTACAAGTACTATTGGGTAATAAGACACAGCAATTTCTTTGGCTGCTCTTCATTTATCTGATTTGTATTTTGTTTATTGGCAAACATCAATATTCCAGAAGAAAAATGTCACTCCCTTTAGAAAATACTGCCTGATAAGTGGCAAGACTGACAGATCAGTGCAATCACATATCTTCAGTATCAAAGATTCCATTTCTCAGAGTCACCTTTCCTTGCACTCATTTTCATGAATAGTGCTTTAAGAGCCTTTAAGTGAATAAAGTATTCATGTAAATGGAACAAACACAATTAAATTTAAGAAATTAATTTCCCAGCCAAGCTGCAATGTCAGCTGACAGTTTCAGATGAAAATAAATAGACTTCAGACCACAATATATTAAAAATCTAGAACAATCATACTTATTCCTATTGGCTTTTAAGACAGAATAATGTGGGAGGGTTAAAAAAAAAAAAAAGCTTTCTTGCTTTTGTGGCAAACATGAGCATTTATGCCTGCCTGAGCAACAATGAACTCAGTATTTTCAAAAAGAAACACCAGTTTTGAAGTCTACTTTAGTTAATGCTGAAGTAATGGAGAAAACAGTATTAAATATTAATTCCATTCAAAAGCAGAATTGACCTGAGGAGGGTTACCAGCCACATAAATCCATATTACCACCACACAGCAGACATCTCAAGACAATTCATAGTCCATAGATTGTTAGTTCTGTGTATTCATGAGCTAATGTTACAATACATTAGAAAGGACTGACAAAATGAAAAATAGCTCAGCTTTTTAAAAAGCTATATATTTCACTAAAATACCTCTCATGTGTTGATACTAAAGCAATAGCAATGTTGTTAATTGAATTCCCATACTTGAGCAATGAGACAAAGGTAAAATTTGAGCATGTGTACGTGCATTGTACCTGCAGAAATCTTTACTGATTACTCAGAGTTGTTTTGTTATTTTACTTTACAGTGATGTAAAATAAAAGTACAAATAGTTGCATGAAGAGTATTAGTGCATCTCCAACTTGTGCAAACTGCCATGTGAACAGAATGGAGACACTGTATTCCTGCATGATCTTTCAAAAGACACAGGAAATACACAGAAACTGCACCGATCATAAAAAAACATTGCTAATGAATACAAAAACTATCCACAAAAAGAAAGGCTAGAAACCACAAATAAAGAATGAAAACAAAATTAATGTGATTTCACCCACTGGCAGTTAACAGAGTGATAGCCTACTGTAAGGCCTAAGCCATTTCACTGCCAATGTGCTGCTTTAAGAGAACTCATCATTACCAACAGATCAAGACAAGCTTAAAATAAAAAGAATGTATTTCACATTCTGCACTGTAGCACCTGGTAGGTATATACAGAAATTAGGTATACCAAGCAGCAGTCCCCCAACCAGATTCCTCTCATCTCTCTAGTTTTTGACACAGACATCACAAAACAGAGCCTTCTGAAAACATCTGAATTCCTCAAATCATTTATGTATTAAACAAAACAAAGGGAAAGACAGATAGCAAAGTGCTTCATGAGCATCAACAAATGACATTTTGGAATATAAAATCATCATAAATTAACTAGCTAATAAAAAATTCAGTTAAACTACACAAATACTTAGAGTGCCTTTGTCTTCACAGTCAATAATGGCCAAAACAAAAACAATTATACCAAAAATATAGGTCAACTATCTTTTAACTATCACTGAAAATGTGATCATTAATTTGTGCTCTAGAAATCAGAACTATTACCATTTAGTAACTGTTTAGAAACTCACTAGAATCCCATTGGACTCTAATCTAAAAACCTGAACTGCTTACCATCCAGTTCTCTTACAGATTTTATTGGACAATATGTTTCTTTCTTGTCCTAGTTACTTTATCAGAAGGCATAAACTACAACATCCACTGTTTTATTCCAGAACAAATGAAAAAAATTACAAAATTACAGATCTCAAGGAAAGGAGTGTTAACTTTCAAAGCACATCTACTTCCAATAAAGCCAGTTCTTCAAGAAAACTATAAAGAGAAAAACTTGCACACAATTCTACATGTTATTACACAGTTTCAAAAACTGAAGCAATTTGAATACTTGCAACTCTTCAGTGCTTATTATGGTAGAATACATCTAACTTATTAATATATATTAATAAGTCTTCCCACTTCACAGATGGGAACCAAGAGGAAAAAAATTGTTTGTCCAAATGAAGAATATAAAAGGATTGGAAACAGACACCCAGTTACACAAGTGCTTGTCTAGCATCCTCATTATAACTAGTTTCTTTTCAGTTTAACCAAAACTGTTTCAGCTTTTGTATTGTTATAAGAGCTTGAAGTCACTTCAAGTTACTTAAGTCTTTGGCAGAGGGTACACAGCTCATTGGACTGAGGCTGAGACTTCCATCCTACTTCTGAGGAAACATAGCTAAGCCAAGGAAAAGTAAGATTAAACACATCAGCTTTCCCTTGAGATCTAAAGCACTTCCCTAAGATCCACCAAATTGCCACATGAAGGTTTAAAGGCTTATACAACACAAGAGCCAGAACGTGGGCTTGAAAGTTCTCTGGTGCCAGACCAAACCCCTGTTGACCAGACAAGGATTTGTTGATGCATTCAGTTCAGATCCCTGGATGTTTCTAACTACAAGGCCTTAATTTTCTGTAAAGAGGGCTGCACCAGAAAACATCTGCAACAATGTCTTTGCAATCTCCATGTTCCCTGACATGAGCATCACCATGCCTTGTCCTCCCAGACAGATCCAAGAACTTCAGCTACCCTTGCAAACAGATGATGTTCCGGGGTTTGTGCTCCTGCAGCTGCACAGGAAATGCCTTGATTCCCTTGGACCCCACTAGATGATCAACTGGGTCTGGGCAGAATCCCACATGGTGACTGAGACACAAAAACAAGGCTCTACAAAAACTGGGTGAGCTATCAATCCCGAAGTGGGTAGTGAGGAAGAAAAATGAGCAGCTCCACTTGGACTATCATCTCCAACAACACATTCCTTCAATTCCTGCTGCAACGCTCTGGGACTCACCGTAGCCTTTTGAGGAGCCCACTCAGCCCAGTGGCCCAACAAAAAGCTAACCCAGCAAGAGAATGGGCTCTGTCAGTTTTCTGAGCAGAGTTGATTTACCAATCAGGCACGCACTGAACCAGCAAAAGAGGAATTATAGGAGCATGCAGCCAGGAGCGGGACAGCCTCTTTCAGCAGCAAGGAGTTGGCAGAGCCCATCGTGCAGAACCTTATGTATAAAGCTCCAAAACAAAGAACCAATTCAGGAAAAGTAGCCACTATAGCACATGCATTTCCTTCTTTTCTTAAGGAGAAAGTTTGCCTTCAGAGTACAAATCAGTGCCTTCAGACAGACCTGTACCACGTAACCTAACAGCTGTAAGACAGAAAAACCTTGATTTTACATTGAGATCATACTAAGGAGTGGATAAGAAGTTTTGTGTTTCTTCAGAGACCAAACAGAGACATGTTCAAATCTATATGATATCAGAAAAAAATGTGTTCTACATGAACTTCACTCAGATGTGACTTTGGCACTGAATTTTTCTTCCACGTGAGGAAAAAAAGCCTCAAGGCATCTGCAGTTTAAATTATAATCTTCAAACAGTACACGAATCACCTTTCTTTTCAAATTATATTATTAAATGTTTTCTAATAATGACAAAGCTGTAAAAAGCATCAAACACCTAATGGCAAAATACCACCAAGGAACTGCTGTAGGAAAGGGCAAAGTTAATTCTTTCAAGACACACAAGATACAAAACAAAACACAGAATTAATCCTGAGAGCAAGAGCTATCAATTTGAAAACAATTCCATATAAATTTAATCAATTTGACTTTGCTTTGCAACAGAAGCGCATGTATACGTACACTACATACAGATTAGTGCTGTATTTCCCTAACTGCCCTCTAAGCTGCTCAAATTAAATATTTATTTCTGTAAACACAAAAAATTTTCTTCTTGAGGGGGAAGACACCAAAGTTGACACCATTATGAAATTTTCAGGTAAACTGCCAATTTTCAACAACAAAAAAAAAGGATGTTTTCCCTTCCTTATGCTCCATTAACTTTGAAGAGTAAAACATATCATTTGCTTAATTAAAAAAGAAAAACAAAACCAAACCATCTTTTTGTAATGGGAAAAAAAAAAAAAAAAACAAAAAAAACCCACACATTAGAAAGGTTGCAGGCATCTCAAAAGGTAGAGACCTGTAACTGACATGCACACATTTGATAATTTCTTAACCTATTCATCATCAAGACATGTTATAAGTTCACTGTATGTTTGTTGAGAAACAAAACATCCCCGGAGAAGTGCAACACACAAGACTTCATAGGGGCACCAGTATTTTTAATTCTCAGTTTATCTGATTGACTTCTCCATGGTCCTTCACAATTAGCACAGTTCCAGTGCAGATTTACAAAGCCAGGCCAATTCTACAGTACTTTACTCCTGAAATATCACAGACAGCATCACACTGGGCAGACAAAAACTGAATTATGTGCTTAACTTCAGTTTGTTCTCACCTGAGATCTAGTCTACAGGAATAAGTCACATCTACACAATGCATATAAATCTAGTTGAGTACATATATCATGGACAGAAAAAAGGACAAAAATTTCAAGAAAAACTTCACAAACTTATTTCAAGAACAGAGCTGACTGCAAAATCAGTTTAAAAAAAGACGTAACTTATGCACAGAATACATCACAGCAGAAAACACAAACAAGAAAAGATGACAGCATGTCATTAACCTAATAACTGAGGCAAGGCATCAAAAAAAGAAGGAAGGCAGAGACAGCATAAGAAGTATCACAGAATGATACGTATCATTTGAAGATGAAACCAAGAAATTGAAGAGGTTTCAACAGCTACTGATCCAAGAAAAAGTTGAACACATAGAGCAGCATAAAGGACTTTTTATGCTACATTCTAGGTGGAGTAAATCCTAGACAAGTCAGAAAGCGGCAATCAGCTTAATGTCACACTTTCGTTTAAAGCAGATAAAAAGATGGGGAAAACACAAAAATTGTCTAAAATATGAATGGATTTGCTCATCTGAAAGCTTTGACAGCTTGTCACATCTAAAGCTCTGTAATCTCTGCACTCTTGCAAGCCATTCAGGACGGCGAGGAAGCCTCAAACAGCGCAGGCACCCGGGTTACACTCTTTTGTTCAC
>NW_026612878.1:0-25017 GCF_029582105.1 Oenanthe melanoleuca | reverse complement strand
TTGCTTCTCATCTGTGACTGAAACACTGGGGCTCTGTGCTTTCTTTCCTGTGGAAAAGAACTGTCCTTGTGCTCCTGGTGCCCATGGGCAATATTGGGAATCCACGTCCAGAATTCCCTATATCCAAGGACAGCTCCCAGACAAAAGCTGCCATGACTGACAAGTCTGGCTGGCCTTGGCTCCCTGAGGGCTGGCTCTCATCTTCCTTTGGAAACACTGGGGCTCTGTGCTTTCCTAATTAAAAGAACTCTTTTCCATTCCAGGAACCCCCAAGGAAAACTGAGATTCCACCTTCAAATATCCCTGTGTCCAAGGATTTCCCCCAAGTGAAAGGTGTCAGGAGAGACAGATCAGGCTGGCTTAGCCCAAGGGTGGTCACCTCTCATCTTCTTCCAAAACACTTGGAGATCTCACTTTTCTTTCCTCTGGGAAAAAACATCCATCTCAACCAGGCGACCATGGCTCACAGTTGGATTCTACTGAAACATAATATTCTGTTACAGCTTAAAGAATTCTGTGTTTGAGGAAACATGGGATATCTTAGAAGGTTTAGAAGCTAGAGGTTAGGAATGTAACCCATAAAGGTATATATCTTTGTATAGGGACTAGAAGTTGATAGAGATTGATTGTTTAACATTCAGAACCAGCCAAAACACACATATGGAAGCATTTAAGTGATAACTGATATACATTAGAAAATACTCAGAGCCAGCCAGGGGAGACCCTTCCATCATAAATTTTGACCCGAATGAAGGTATTAAAAGCTCAGGTAGTCATAGCAACAGGACAGAGATAAAAAGTTTAGAGCCAGGTAGACAGTCCTTACTTCCTTTCCTGAAACCATCCAACTCATTTCAATGACCACCAACCCAATACCAAAGGAACACTACTCAATTGCAATGAGTATGCAACTAATATTAATACCGGGCAGGGAATGGGCGGTGACAGGTAATAAATATGTGTTGGCATCTTAGAATATGCATGACTTTTATGAATAAATAGAAGGCTAAAAGCCTTTGGGAGCAATCCCATGTGTCCACCCAGCCCTGAAATAAACATATCCTTTTGACTAAACTGGTTCAAAGGTATTCTGTCCTTGCCTTTCAGGTATCATTTTGGCAGCCGCAGCAGGACCTTCTCTTCCTGCAGGAACAGATGGGAGTGTGACAGTTCCAGGTGCACCAGCTGAGTCCCTCTTGGACAAGAGACCTCCACTCCTGCCTGCTTCAGTGTGGGAGACAGACAAGTCTGCTTGCCAAGACAAAATGGTATGATAATGATTTTAAAATTACCCCAGGGTGAGAGGGCTAATTGGTAGACATAGAACAGCCTCTATGCACGATGTGGGCCGAAAGGTATTGCTTGCAAGCTGAAAGAACTGTTTAAGATACCGGTGAAGGGATTCTGATGTGCTGTAGAGGGCTTAAGGGGGAAAGTTCTGGGGGTGGGCTTGAGCGAATCCTGGTGTTTAAACTGCCAGTGGAAGGATTTGTTGTGCCATGGAGGGCACTGCTAGCAATTCTGGGGGAGTTTGGGCAAATCCTTGTTTATTGCTGCTATTTTGGGGAGCTGTTGTTGTGGTTGTGATTGGATGTGTGTGTGTTTGTGAAGAGTGCTAGATTAGATTTTTCTACAATTATGATGGCTATCATGTATTTTTGAGGCAACACTACCATCTTGTGTCAAAATTTGTAGTTGCAATGAGCTAATAGTTGCTAATTCATTTGTGATACAACACTACCATCTTGTGCTAAAAATTATGATTGCATTGAATTGGGAACTTTTGTGTTACAGAGGCCCTTTGTTTGTTCTTAATAAATTGTTAAAAGTGGCTAGTGAAGCTCGAGTGTGAGCCGCAAGTGCCCAAGCATCCAGGGAAGGGCTCTCTAGATGGTTTGGGCTCCAACCAGGTGAATTTTTAGCTGAAGGAGGAGACAGGGCTGTTGTCAGATGGGGGAAAGGAAGGAGAGAGAAGGTGTTTTGAGGGGGATTGAATTAGAGTCGAACAAGTAATTATTTGGTTTTTGACTGGGAACTACCCCTAACAGAGAATAATCTCAGAAACCCAAAATGGTGGAGACTAATAGGGGTAACTCCTTACTTTTTGTGTGGGCTGATGGGAACCAGGGTGCCATCCAGGTTGGGTCCTTCTCTGCGGTAGAGGGTGCAACAAGAGATGGTATTGTATATCTTACAGAAGGAGACCTAGGTGCCCTGGGTGTGCCCTGGAGGTCCTGAGATGCTATAATTGGGAAGTAGCACACGATCAGTTTGAGATAGTGAGTCTAGTCTGTGTAAAAGGTTCAAAGCCAGAGAATTTGGTTATTTTTGAAAAAGACTGGGAATGGTGCCAGCTTGGTAAAATGAATTATAAGGCTCCCCTTGTAGTTTAACTTTTAGTATTTGAGACACAAGGCTGTATTTGTGGAATTTCTGCCTGGTCAAATAGGAGAAGGAAGCAGCCAGCTGTTTGAGTTTTTGGAGAAGGGGGATTTCAAATAACTTAGAGGAGAGAGCAGAAATAATCTGGACATCATGTCCTCAGTGTTTTCGTTCCCTGAGACTGCTAGGTCAAGGATAAGAGCTGGTATAAAATAAAGGAACTTGAGAAAAAAAAAAAAATTTCAAACAAAAAGCAGAAAGAACAATGGGCACCAGCCAGAGCAAGGAGATTTCTGAAGTCAGTCCCCTAGTCTTTATTCTGGCATATTGGAGAGAAATTGTGGGGAATGGAGGAATTGAAACCATGTGAAGTATTGTATAAAATGGTGGCCACTTTATAAATTGGGAGAAGGCACCTGAAGGCCACCCTCGGGGAGTTTGGCTTATGAAACCTTATTGCAGTTGATGTTATCTTTAATAAGAGAAGAAAAATGGGAGGAGATGACATATGCTGGTGTGTTTTTCTCTCTCCAAAATCATCCTGAATGGCAGAGAAGTTGTGGGATTAGGCCTCCCTCTGACCCCTTTGTACAAGCTTTGGAAAAGGACAGAAAGGCAAAGAGAGGGAAACCTAAGCATTGCTGTGATGCCTGCTCCATAAATCAAAGGTGCCTGATAAAGTTTATCATGCAGGAAAACGAGTACAGAAGTTTACAGATTTGCTCAGGCCACCCCCTAAAAGGCAGGGTAGACAAACAGAGGGAACGGGTTCAAGGGAATCACCACACTTAACCCCTGCTTCAGTGTCATTAGAAAAGAAAGAGACTGAGCAGCCTATTCCCTCACCTGCCAGAGAAACATATCCATGTAGTGATAGTGATGACGAGCTGTCTTCTCCCCACAGCCCACCTTTCCAAAATAGTCCCACAGTAACCTGAACTAGAAGTCGAACAAAAGAGACAATGCAAGCACCACTATGAGAGGCAGTGGGACCAGAGGGAGCAAGGATGTTAGTTAAAGTACCCTTTCCTACAAACGATTTAGAGACATGGGAGAAAGTTACTAAAAACTACCAGAGTGATCCGATTGGTACCGCCAAGGGATTCAAGTTTTTGGTTAAACAACACAATCCAGACTGGGCAGACGTCTAAGGCAAAATCTGCCTGATAGAGGCAGGACTTTTCTTTTATACTCTAAATTACGTACTAGGTATTTATAAATTACTCCCAATACACTTCAGTCTTATAATACGGTCCAGCTTTGTTCACATCCAATCTAAAAGTGCCAGCATGTCACCCAGCATGGATGACACGGAGAAGAAGGAGGAAAAAGTATCCACGTCCCAAATTCTCCATGTTGGCCACGAGCCCCTTAATATTAACATTCTAGAAATCTACTTATTCTACATTCTAACAGTCTAATTTACACTCTATTTATTTTTGCAGCTTGCATTTCTTCTCTCAACGTTGGCAAATTGTTCCAAGCAGCTAAATCCAGCCCCTAAGACACCTGGGTCTCATTCAAGTGTCTTTGGGGACCCCGCCAGGGGTGACTTAGACCTCCCAGGGAAGCCAGAGGAATACTCTGGGCTCCCACACCCCCGCCACCCCCCACCGCTGAGCACTGCCGCCCACTTGTGGACTCAACACGGTACTGCAGAACCACCCCTTGAGGAGTGCTGCCCCCTTGTGGATACAGCATGGATGGTACTGAAGTCCCTTTCCCTCCCCCCACCCCCTAAGCAGTTCTGCCCCCTTGTGAACAAAACTTGGTACTTCAACTCCCTCCTCCCCCAACCGTGCTGCCCCCTTGTAGGCACAGCATGGTACTACAGTCCCCCCCACTCCCAGCAGTCCAGCTCCTTTTGGACAAAACCAAATATTGCGGCCCTCTCCCCAAGCAATGCTGCCCCCTTGTAGACACACCATAGTATTGCAGCCCCTGAGCAGTGCTGCCGCCTTGTGGACACAAAATGGTACTGCAACCCCCTGCCTTCCTGAGCAGTGCTGCCCTCTTTTTGACACAACCCAGTACTGTAGCCTCCCCTCTTCTGAGCAGTGTTGCCCTATTGTGGACCCAGCTCAGTATTGCAGCCCCCCTCCCCCTCCCCTCAGCAATGCTGTTTTTTTGTGGACACAGCATGGTACTGCACCCCCCCCTCCCTTCTGAGTGCTGCTACCCCCTCGTGGGCACAACCCACGAGTTGTGGACACAGCATGGTACTGCAGACCGCACTATCCCCGAGCAGTTCTGCCCCCTTGTGGAAAAAATCTTGGCACTGCAGCTCCCCCCTTCATTAACAGTGCTGCCCCCTTATAGACTCCACACTGGTACTGCAGACCCATCCCTTGAGGAGTGCTGCTCCCTTGTGGACACAGCATGGTACTGCAGCCCCCTCTTATCTGAGTAGTGCTGCCTCCTTCTGCACACAACCCAGTATTGCAGGCCTCCGCACCAAGCAATGCTGCCCCCTTGTAGACACAGCCCAGTACTGCAGGCCCCACCCTCCCCGAGCAGTGCTGCTCCCTAGTGACACACTTGGGCACTGCAGCCCCTCCTTCCGTTTACTGCTGCCCTTTTGTTGACACAAGCCGGTACTGCAACCCCCCAGCCCCCCCTCCACGAGGAGTGCTGTCCTCTTTGGGACACAACCTGGAAGTGCAGCCGTCAACTCCCCCCAGCAGAGCTGCCCCTTTGAGAACACAACCCGGTACTGCAGGCCCCACCCTGAGAACTGCTGCCTCCTTGTGTAGCCAACACATTACTGCAGCCACCCAGTGAGAGCAGTGCTGTCCCCTCATGGACACAGGATATCACTGCAGCCACCCCTACTTTGAGCAGTGCTGCCCCCACGTGGCTACAACCTGGTACTGCAGCCACCCCCTCTGAACATAGCTATCCCTTTGTGGACAAAACCCAGTTCCGTAGCCCTACCCTTGAGTAGTGCTGCCTCTTGTGGACAGAACCCAGTACTGCAACCACCTTGTCTCAGATCTTTGCTGCCCCCTTGTGGACACAGCCCTGTACTTCAGCATCCCCCCCCCTCTCCCCCCCCCCCCCCCCCTCGAAAAGTGCTGCCCCTTTGTGGGCACAGCAGGGTCATGCAGCCCTCCCCTTTTGTGTAGTGCTGCCCTCATTTGGACACAACGCGGTACTGCAGCCCCCCCCTCTCTGAGCAGTGCTGTCCCATTCTGGACACAGCATGCCACTGCAGACCGCACCCCTCCTGAGTAGTGCTGCCCACTTGAGGATACTACCCGGTACTGTAGCCCCCACCCTTTGCCAAGCAGTCCTGCCCCCTTGTGAACAAAACTCAGCACTGCAACCCCCACCCTTTCACAAGTTGTGCTGCCACCTTGTGGACACAGACCGGTATTGTAGGCCCCCACTCTAAGCAGTGCTGCTTTTTTGTGGACACAACTTGGTACTGCAGCCCCCACTCCCCTAGAGCAGTGCTGTCCCCTTGTGGGCACAGCCTGGTACTGCAGCCCTCACTCCCCTAGAGCAGTGCTGTCCCCTTGAGAAGAGCTGCCCCCTTTGTCCACACAGCATGGTACTGCATCCTCCTCCTTCTGAGTAGTGTTGCCCCCTTTGGGACACAGCCCAGTGTTGTACCCGCTCCCTACTGAGCAATGCTTCCTCTTTGTCAACACAGCATGGTACTGCAGACCCCGCCCTCCCTGAGCAGTGCTGTGCATTGGTGGACATAACCCAGTAGTGCAGACCCTGCGTTCTTTGTAATGCTGCCCCATTGTGGACACAACAGGGTACTGTAGTGCCCTTCCGCAAGCACTACTGTCCTCCTGGGGACACAGCATGGTACTGCAGCTCCAGCCTTCCTAAGCAGTGCTGCTCCCTTGTGGATACAATCTGGTACTGCGGCCCCCCACTTTGAGCAGTGCTATCCTTTTGTGGACACACCATAATGCTGCAACCCCTCCCCTGCCTCCCTAGCAGTGCTGCCCCCTTGTGGACATAGCCTAGTACTGCAGCTGCTTGCTTCTGAGCAGTGCTGCCCTCTTCTGGGAACAGCTAAGCTCTGCAGGCCCCCCCACTTCTGTGCAGTGCTGACCCCTTGTGAGCACAACATGGCACTGCAGCCCATACCCCCCAGGCAGTGCTGTGGCCCTGTGGACACAACCTGGTACCATAGTCCTGTCAGGGTCCACACCACATGTGGAGTCCTGATAGGCTCTTTTAGGGATCTCAAAGCGCAAAAGACACAGCAGGGGACAAAACCAGTTTACTTTTGCAAAAGATGCACTTTTATTTAGTGCCAACAAATCCGATAGAGGGACAGAGAGAAAGAGAGAAAGAGAGACAGAGAAAAGGGGTTGTAATTATAGCTACCAAGACGGGCAGACGATCCTCATGGAACCAGCCAATAGATGTCCGTTGCCGTCTGGGGAGATCTCGGGGGTCTTTAGTTTGAGGGCATCTTTTATACTCTTTTCCAAGGCATCAGGAGACTGGCCAAACAGATGAGAACTTCCATGGACGCTTTGGGTTCCGTGGGGGCAACAAACCCACAACAAGCCCAAGCGAGTCCTTGTCGATGAAACAAACACAGGGCACTCCATCTCTGACCAGTTCATTGTTCTCGCACCTGTGGGAGCCTTGTCGACTAAACACAGTTCAGTGCACCATGACTAGCCGTAAACCAGTCTCCTGAGAAATCAGTCCTGGTCCAATGGGCACCACCTGCGAACAATGGCTTGGCGTTCCTCCCATCCCTGGCCAGCGCCTTTAAACTGCAGTTTGAGGGGTCTTCTTAGGCCTCAGGTGAGGGTCGTTGGGCAGAGCAAACGAGAGGCTTTCAGATGCACTCTCACACCACCCCGTGACCAACGAGCGTCGCCGAGAAAACTCCATCAGCGTGATGTTGTAACGTAGCATCTTCAGGACCTGTCATTGGTAGCATATCCCGGAAAGGAGGGACAGAAAAATTAGGGATAAGAAGGAAAAAGGAGAAGGAAAAGGAAAAGGAGAAGGAAAAGGAGAAGGAAAAGGAAAAGGAAAAGGAAAAGGAAAAGGAAAAGGAAAAGGAAAAGGAAAAGGAAAAGGAAAAGGAAAAGGAAAAGGAAAAGGAAAAGGAAAAGGAAAAGGAAAGAAATAGACACAAAAGTAATAAAGCAAAATAATCACAACTAATTGATTGAAAAACAATTTTCACAACAAATTGGAAAACAATTTTTCAAACAAATCACAATCATATTAGCTAAAATAACTTTTGAACAATCAAAATTAAAACAAATCAATAAAATAACTTTCAAACAATTAAAAATTAAAGCAAATCAATATTGATTATAAAACGTTTAACAAAATTGATTAAAACAATTGTTTTTCTAAAACCATTTTCAAACAAAAAACTTAACATTATTTAAAACGAATACCAATCATACAAACACAAAAATTTGAATGATTTTTTTAAATTCACTACTAAATTTTCTACAAACACTAAATCACAAGCAGTTCTTAAGCATGCATACCCATTGCTCATACACCCCAATAGTATTTTAGGAATCTCCTATGGATAACTTTCAAAGTTACAGACATTCTGATCTATGTCTAAGCAAATATCTTGAGCTCTGATTGCATTACTTTTACAGATAAACCCTTGTTGTTTCCAGACAATGTAAGTTTCCAAATTAATAGTTTGTTACTTTTCACCAATTTGACAGGCCCATTCTTTATGCTTAAAAGGATAGGGAATAGCTCTGTCATGATTCAACTCTAATGCAATGAGAGAGAATATTGAATGTACTGAAGCATTACATATGGTCAGTGCAAAGGCTGTGGCTGTGCTTATGCTGGGATAGTAGTTTCACCAGGATAGGAATTCTTTTTCAAAATCATCAACTGACTGCATCCACAATTGAACCTGGATACAGCAGAGAGCTAAAGAAATGTTAGCCAATTTATTCATTAATATTTCTAAATCAATACTATTCAAAATTCCCAATCTTGTTCCCACAACACTGATTATGTTTCTTGTTTGTTTCTTGGAAGGATCCTCCTGGTTTTGCATTGGCAATTTGACTTGTTTAAAAGACCATGCCGAATTAAGCAATATTTGTTGTTGGCCAGTTTTCCAAATTTCCTAAGGTCCAGTTTCAAAAATTTTCAGGCTCAGTATAACCGGTGGTTGGGTAGTAGGTGTTATAATATTAACATCAAGTTCCCCTCAGTATTTTATATTGTTTTTACCACACATAATTTCATAGGAAAATTGTACAACAGTTCAATTTGATTTTGAATCTTCACAAAATATGCAGGTTCGATGAGGGATTCAGCAATTAATCTTCATGTTCCATGGTATTATTCTGTAAAAAGTAAACACAACAGAATCTGCCACAAAGAGGCAGGAGGTTAAAATGATGGAACTATTCATCATGTAATGCAGACTGGAATTCTATTAACTTCCCAATAATTCGCTGCCAAAAAGGGAGCCACTTTGTACCTCCTTTAAACACAGGATGAAAATCAGCAGGCAAAGGAGGCACTCCGCACTTCAAGCTGGAAAACACTCCAAATAACCATCAACAACCCCACCCAAGAGCCACCCCATCCCCCAGCAATAATTTGTTCAGCAGAAACATTAGTGAACAAAGCATTAGTGAACAAAGAATTAGTGAACAAAGATTGTTTGGGGGAGGGAGCAGAGGCTACTTTAATTACCGAGGTAGGTTTGTTGTAGCTGCTACCCAAGCTCTCAGTTTCTGTTATTGCCAGATTTTTTACAGTTCCTTCTGTTACTGAGAATTTCTGGGCCACCCCGTCAGGGGGGGCAGTCCCAGTAGTGGCTGTCTTCAAAAACTTCACTTCCTGAGAAGGTGTTTGCATTTTCTCTGAGGCAATTTGCAAGTTAGGGCTTTCCAAATGGGAGATTATTTTTTGTTGGGTATCCCCCACTACTTCTATTTCATTTCTTCCCACAAGGGTATCATCAATATATTGATAAACAGCCCCATTGTCAGGTTTGGGTTTTTGGATTGGCCATACAGAGTTTTGCAAGTCCTGTATAACCAGTTTGAGCCCTTCTTTGGCACCAGAAGGAGGAGGGCATTGTTTTACATTTACAGGTAATTGCATAGGTGATTTATAGCCAGCAGTGAGCTTTATTTCATGTATAATTTGCAAGCAAGCAGCTTTTTGAATGTTTTCTAGGAGTTGGTCGGGGGTACCAACTAAAGCTACAAGGTCTCCCCTTTCCAAAGGGTTAAGCCCTGCTGCCCAAAAAAACAGTGTGCTAACTTAGGGACCATAAGTTACGTTTGACTTCTGTTGTTAAGAAAGTCCCATGTCCTCAGTACCCACTAGCTCCTTCTTCTGATAATTTAGTAGCATTGTACAGGATTTTTGTAGTGGTTATTTGTGGCTTAAAATTCTCATCATTGATAAAACTGTATTCTGTTTTAACCAAAGGTCTCAAGCTAGGGCAGCAATATTCTCCATTATTTTTCATCAGAGTTACTTCCTTTTGAGGATATATTTGATTAGTTTCTTTTTCTTCTATTTCTTCTGGTAAATCAGTGTGTTTTAAAGTGTTGGTGTGTTCTTGTCTTAGGGCAGCTCTTAAAGAATGATTCTCATTTCTTAAAGAATGAATCTCATCTCTCAAAGCATGATTGTCATTCCTTTCTTCATCTAATTGTTCTTGCAAAGTTTCTATGTGATTTGCTTCCTGCTCTAATTGTTTTTGCAAGGCTTCTACCAAGTCTTGCAAAGAGTCTATAACTGCCCTCTCTTCACTCACTCGTCTGAAATGAGCTTGCACAGCTGCTGAGAGACAAGCACCTAGTACTGTGCAAAGTATGGTTTTATTATTCTTGCTTAGTTTGAATTTTGTTTCATGTTGCAAAGAATGTATCCTATCAATCACATTTTCTAAATTAAACCAGTTACCGTATGCCCAATCTTCTCCCCCTTGGGAGGGTCTGGCATTGTACTTAGCTAGCAAAGCAAAAAATGCAGCTTTATTTTTTTCAGACATTTTTAGGAAGGGACTAAAAACCACTCTCAGGGAGGCACGCCTAAAGTTACACAAAAATCACAGCTAAAACTGTGTTTCCCTTCTCGTCCCTGGAGCGGGTGAAGAGACCACACTACTTGGGAGGTACTACCTTAGTTACAGAACAGCTTGTCTCTTCTTGATCCCAAGTAGTCAACAACAAAACAACAAACACCCAGCCTTTAGCTGAGGACAACCCCTTTCTTCCCTGCCTGGGTTAGGGGACCAAACCAACAAACACCCAGCCTTTTGCTGAGGACAATCCCCTTTCTTCCCTGCCTGGGTTAGGGGACCAAAAACTGCCTGGAAGGTTCTCTCCTCAACTACAATGAGCAGCTCAACAACACATACACAACAAAAATCTCAAGTCCTATCTTTTGTACAGTTGAGATCCTTTACAAAAAATTCTCCGATAACTGAAATGGAGTTGATTCTCCACCTGGGTCTGTGTGCAGATTGTGGGAAGAACCCAATACCACCTCCCTTGCTTTCCAACACTGTTCAGTCCTCACGGTACTGACAGGCTGGGTGCAGCTGAAATGGCACAGGTCTTCCCCTGGTACAAAGTGCACAGAAAACCCCCAACTCCTCCAGTATCAGGGAATCCTGTCCGTGACGCCAATTAAATGTCAGGGTCCACACCACATGCGGAGTCCTGATAGGTTCTTTTAGGGATCTCAAAGCACAAAAGACACAGCAGGGGACAAAACCAGTTTACTTTTGCAGAAAATGCACTTTTATTTAGTGCCCACAAAATGCGATAGAGGGACAGGAAATAAAAGAGAGAGAGAGAGAGAGAGAGAGAGAGAGAGAGGTTGGGATTATAGCTACCAAGACGGGCAGACGATCCTCGTGGAAGCAGCCAATAGATGTCCGTTGCCGTCAGGGGAGATCTCGAGGGTCTTTAGTTTGAGGGTGTCTTTTATAGTCTTTTCCAAGGTGTCGGGCGACTGGCCAAAAGGTAGGAAGATTTATGGACTATTGTATGTGAAGATTGTTGCTCCTAGAAACAGGTGGATGCAAGTAGCCTGCGTAAGAGCAGCACACCATGGCCAGTTCATTGTTCTCACACCTGTGGGAGCAAACTGGCCCTGGTTGGGATGGGCACCACCTGAGAACAGTCACTTGGCATTCCTCTCATCCCTGGCCAGCACCTTTAAACTGCAGTTCTTTAGGCCTCAGGCGAGGGTCGTTGGGCAGAACAAATGAGAGACTTTTAGACGGACTCTCACAAAGGGGCATAATGGAGTCAAGACACCACTCATACTGAATTCTGCTGGATAGAAAGTTTCTTGCACAATTTTAAATAATTCAAAACAGGTATTCTTTGTTACAGGATGGTGATCACTCAGGTGTGCACTGAGTGCACTGAGCATAAGGTGAACAGAGTTTTTTATCAGACACACTGATTATATATTCATAAGCTATCTTCACTACCTTTGACTTTATGTGATTGCACCCCTTATCACAAGTCCTTATATGGTTCTTTGGGGTCTGTCTTCAATATCCAATGTCGTTTTAGGTGGCTCTTCCTTGACCCCTGCTTTTGAGTAAGGGCAATATTATTGTTTTTTATAACTTCTGCTTTGTTAGCCTTGAAGAACTGAGCTGGCATCCTGCTTGCATTTTGACTGACTTCTCTTTGCCTCAGTTACATTCTTTATCCATTTCTCCAAGGCTGTTCTTTTCTTTTCTACTGTCCTTGATAAGGGTAAATGTTGTTCTGTTCTCCTTGTCACTGTGCTCTCCCTGCATGGGGCGTCTGCAACCCCCTCCAAACAATGGGCTTTGGGTGGGCAAGTATTCCCAAAGGAACAGGGATGGGACAGCTGGGCTGGACTGATCCAAGGGATGTTTAATTCCATGTCACACCATGATCAGCAATAAACTGAGATAAGCAGGGGGGCAAGGGCCTTAGAGGATTGATTTCTTTTTTAAGCTATTTTTCTTTCTGAACATCGCCTACACATACCGAATCCTCTTCTGCCACAACGTTGATAAATATTGTCCGCTGCTAGGAGACTTCCTCTGGATGTGCTTTACTAATGTATATAGCATTTCCTTTTTGTGGTTCGTTTCTTTGAGAAGTTTTTACGTTTTTGTGGGTGTGTCTTGCTTTTGTTTTTTGCTTGTGTTTTGCTTTTTTTTGGTTGGTTTGTTTTTTTCCCTACTGAACTGCTTTTCTTTTGATGTCTAAGTGTTTTCTGCCTTTTCTTGTGGCGTGGTTGGCACCTAATGACAAGACAAATATACTCAAATCAGTCATCTTACCGAATTATGTTTTGCAGTTACCATTAACTAGATGAGTTTGATCACAGACTCCCTGCTGCAATTTGGCAGCATTCACAAATAATTGAAAATGCATTTCATGCCATTGTAGAGATAATAGCAATGTTCCACACTGGTCGTCAAGGGCTGGTCACTGAGGGATGTCACCAGGGAGTGGCTGCCAAGAGGACTCTGTGCCATGGGTGACATTTGACCCTCATTATTCAGCCAAATTCCCACCCACCCCATGTTCCACTCCTGCAGTCCAGCTCTCTCCAATCTGGCTCTGAGGAGAGCACAGCAGACCATGTCCCAGGCCCGGATAAAGCCTGGGCACACAACATCCCCTTCTTTTCCCTCCATGGGATTCTGCAATCTCTGCCTTGTGCTGCCAGTGCCTGGAATGGCTGCAGGAGGATTTGCCACATGCCCTTCCCTGCTGAGCCTGACCAGTCTGTGACTCTCCCAGTGCCCCTCCCTGCCCTGTTTGCAGACTGGTTCCATGTCTGCCCTTCCCAAGTGCCCAGGATCCTCTGGGATGTCTCTGGCCTTTCCAATAGGTTTGAGAGAGGTCCCACAGTGACAGTGCCCAGCCTTGTTAACATCCCTGACACCAAAGGCCTTTTCCATATCCCTCATTTTCAGGTCAGTGCCCAGAACACAGAACAGCCATGTCCAGGTCCTTGGGGTGGTTGAGAAGGGAGGCAGCTCTGATTTCTACTAATAGATCCTGTACTCCAATTGTCTTTCTGTGCAGTCCATGGCTGCCCTGAGCATATTTTTTTTTTTCTAGAAAATCTCTGCCAGGGATGTTTCTGTCTATGCAGTCATAACCACAGCCCAGTAATAAATTCAGGTGGTTTCCCAGAGTTTAGTGACCTCAAGGGACTGTTTGTGCTGCCAGAATTGTGCCACCCCTGAGTCCTGATGGTGTTTGTGTTCACTCAGGTTCATCTCCCCACACACACAGAGTGCAGTGCTGAAATCTCCTCAGTACAGAGCAAACACAGACTGCTGGCCGGGTCACTTGGTTTCCCTTTATCCAGGGATAAACAATGTCCTGCAGGTGGGGCAGAGGCCAGTGCTGGGTATGGTGGTTGCAGCGGCTGGTGTGGGACAATTGCCCTGGGGCACCTTCCCAGGCTGTCCCCAGAACAAAGACACAGCCGAGGCTTTGTTCTGCTGCTCCCTCAGGCCCATCCCAGGAGCTCTGGCTGTGCCAGGACACTGCTGCCTGCCCCCTTGCACACTGCCCCTCTGCCCCAGGCACTGGGCTTTGCTTTGCCAGGGCATTCCTGGAGCACATTGCTGACAGCAGCTCTGGAGGAGAGAAAAGCCTTCCTGCCCTGCCCTCAGGATATGTCCTTTGCTGCTGGAGCTGCTGTGCTGGAGCCCAGCTGTGTCCCAGCAGTGCCCATGGCCTGTCCCTGCCTGTGCTCACAGCACGGACATGCAGCAGGACAGTGACCAAGCTGCCAGAGCACTGCGGCCTTACAGCCATGGAAGGGCTGGCAAAGAGAGGGTGGAGTTGGGAAGAGCAGATGTGGGAAGAGCCAGGGCCATTGTCCCTGGCTATGCTGCTGTGCTGGGAGTCTCTTCCCTCCACCTCTGCTCAGAGGCACTGCCCTGGCAGAGACAGAGGATGGCTGAGGAAGAATCCTGGAAATACAGGAGAGAGCATGCACTTGTTTTTATTAAAATGTAAGGGTAAGGGACCTCTTGCAAGTCTTTGTATTTCAAAAGAAAGGTGGATATTCATATAGAAATGAAAGGAGTAATACTAGAGTGTTTTGTAAGAAATATTGCAACAAAGGAATAAAGTACCATAGAAAAAATGGACAAATAGGAAAAATAAGGCTGAGATTGTAGAAAGTTATATTATGAAGGTACTGCAGCAGAAAATGTTTAATGCTTTTGAAAATGTAGAATCATCAATTTTCTCAGAGCATCCTTGAGCTCCTGGTTCCTCAGACTGTAGATGAGGGGATTCAGCAGTGGAGGGACCACTGAGTACAGAACTGACAGGGCCAGATTCAGGGAGAGGGAGGAGATGGAGGGGGGCATCAGGTGAGCAGATATACCACTGCTGAGGAACAGAGAGACCACAGCCAGGTGAGGGAGGCAGGTGGAAAAGGCTTTGTGCCGTCCCTGCTCAGAGGGGATCCTCAGCACAGCCCTGAAGATCTGCACATAGGAGAAAACAATGAACACAAAACAACCAAAAGCTAAAAAGGTACTAAAAGCAATGAGTCCAAATTCTCTGAGGTAGGAGTCTGAGCAGGAGAGCTTGAGGATGTGTGGGATTTCACAGAAGAACTGACCCAGGTCATTGCCATGGCACAGGGGCAAGGAAAATGTATTGGCTGTGTGCAGCAGTGAATAGAGAAAGCCACTGGCCCAGGCAGCTGCTGCCATGTGGGCACAAGCTCTGCTGCCCAGGAGGGTCCCGTAGTGCAGGGGTTTGCAGATGGACACGTAGCGGTCGTAGCACATGATGGTCAGGAGGGAAAGCTCTGCTGAAATGAAAAACAGAAAAAAAAAGAGCTGTGCAGCACATCCAGAGTAGGAGATGTTCCTGGTGTCCCAGAGGGAATTGTGCATGGCTTTGGGCACAGTGGTGCAGATGCAGCCCAGGTCAGTGAGGGCCAGGTTGAGCAGGAAGAAGAACATGGGGGTGTGCAGGTGGTGGCCGCAGGCTACGGCGCTGATGATGAGGCCGTTTCCCAGGAGGGCAGCCAGGGAGATGCCCAGGAAGAGGCAGAAGTGCAGGAGCTGCAGCTGCCGTGTGTCTGCCAATGGCAGCAGGAGGAAGTGGCTGAGGGAGCTGCTGTTGGACATTTGCTGTCACTGGCCATGGGGACCTGTTCATGGGGAAAAAGACATTGAAGAATTAGAGGAATTACCTGTAACCAAAAACAGAGCTATTTCCCATACACCCTCATCTGTAACTCACACAGAAGTGCTTTGGTCTTTCAGAGTTCTGAGGTTTGTTTTTATGGTTGCCCCATGTCTTTCTTGTTATTCTTGGATATCAGAAACCCTCAGTATTTTTTGCTGCCCTCTGGTAGAACAGAGTGAGTTCCCTCAGGGAAGATGATGAGTAGAGACAGAGAGAAGATGGTCTGTCAGTTAATTCTCTTCGGAGCTTCTCTGGGCTTTCCCTTTTCTCAAATGGAAGATGTTGATACTCCCACATTTTTTATTATCAGATATTGCTGAGAGCAGATGGATCCACCACAGCTCAGCACAATTTTTGTATCCAAGCACTCACATTGCTCATTTGACAAACCCAACAGCATTTTCAGTAGTCAGAATACCTCTGTCTTTACCTATACCTTCAGATAACCCAAAGATGTTTTAGGACAGATTTGCATCCTGGATTGAAGCTCCCAGCTTGAACTGAAATCTCAGAGAGACTTCTAAGTGTCCCAGTGATGGCATTGGAGTAAGAGAGATCCAGCTCTTTCCCTGGCTGCACTGACAGCATTGCCCAAAGCCAGGCACAGAGGACAGCATCACCCTGAGCCAGCTGTGCCCCCTCCCAGAGCCCCCAGTGCCAGTAGCTGCTCCCAGCCCTGTGCTCTGCAGAGGGAACTGAGCCCGGGGCTGCAGAGCTGCCCCACAGCTCTGCTGCAGCTCTGCCTGCACAGGAGGGGCTTCACACCTTGGACCTCTGGCCCTGAGGGCAGAGGCTTAGCTGGAGGACAGGAGGGAGGGGGCTTGTTCAGAGAGAGGGGCTGCACTGCAGGGGATCCTAAGGAGATCTCTAACCTCCCCCTGCCACAACATTTCTGAGTTTTGTTTTCTCTCATTTCCTGATCTTCTCTCTGCATTCTGGAGATTTTCCCCCTGGAGGTGTTTCCCTGTGCCTGATCTCTTCCTGCCAGCACTCACAGACCCCATATCTCTGTGCACTCTCCTTGGCCCTACAGAATCCTGCCTGTTTCCTAGGGACTGGCTGGGGCAGGTTCTGTTTGCAGCTTTGAGAAAGGACAGGCCAGACTGAGACTGATGGGTCCAGCAAAGGAGATACTGGTGCTGTCCATGAGCAGAGGAGTGGCTGAAAGGAATCTCCTCTGAAATGAGTGACCATGGAAAGTAAAAGTTTTGATGTCTCAGGAACTTGTCAAAATACATAATACGTTTAATATTTATCCCCCCCCCCTCTATTCTCCATTAGTAGGAAACTGAATACAATGACTTAGGAAATTCCCTTATTTTTATCAAAATCCTCATCCTGGAAATATTCTGTGATTGATCATAAACCCTCAGCATGTCAGAGATTCATGAGCATTTCACCTCCCCTACACCAGAAATACTGAGACAGTTGTACTCACAGAGTCTGTAGGCATTGGGATGTTCCAGCTTTAGGAGATCACTCCAGGAGCTGCAGCTGCCTTGTCCTGCAGCCAGAAGCTTCCTGTGTCAAGGACTGGGAGTGATTCTGCCCCAGTCACTTCTAAGCATCTTTCCAGTCCTGACTGATTGAAGCTCTCTGTGCCTCTGTGCTGTGCTCAGGGTGGCTGCAGGCAGTGCCCCAGCGCTGCTGGGCTGTGCACAGGAGCTGCTCCTGGGCAGAGCTGTCTCTCTGCAGTGCTGCCCTTGCAAGTAGATGTCTCTGCGTCAGGAGCCCAGCCCAGCTCAGCAGCACAGACACAGCACAACGACTTTAATGACCCCCTCAGGTGTTGGGGCTGAGTCCCTGAACATCAGTCCCTGAGAGGGAACTGAAGAAACCTCTCAAGAGCTCTAAGTCAGAATCAAACTGCAAAGTTTCTTAAAGATATAATGGGTCCCACTGAGGAACACAACTGAGAAAGTGTCTCCAGGTTCCAGTCAAAGGAGGAAATTGAAGGCAGAGATGACGGGTGGGGACAAAGAGAAGCCAAGTCTTGGTGCCCTGGGGCACAGCAGGGTCTGTGCCACCAAGGGCTCTGAGGAGAGACCTTGTCCTGAGCCACTGGGGCCTCCTGGCACAGCCCCAGCAAGGCTGGCCACTGTCACCCCTTTTCTTGCCTTCATCATCTTCCTCACATCCCAGTGGCCTCAGGGATCTGCTGGGACCAGTCTCTGGGGAGCCTTGGTCAGGAATGGCTCTGGGGGTTCCTTCATGCTCCCAAGGACTGCAGGTTTTTGCAAGAACTTCAAATTTTCCTTTTGACACTGAGTCTAGTCTCTGAGTGGTTTTTGTGCAATCATGGCCTCCAATTATTAATAATTAGTCCCCTGAGGACATTTTACAGTAACAACACTCAGTGGGGCTCATTCATGCTTCAAGGTACTCAGTTTTTTAAGGTACTTAGAGTTTTGCTTTTGGCACCAACTCTTTTAGTAGTTTATGCAGTCATGGCCCCAATTATCTGCTTTAATGAGTCCCTTGAGAGCTTTGTATTGACACTCAGTGGGGCTCATTAATACTTTGAGATACTCAATGTTTCAAAGGTACTTTGGATTTTCCTTTCCTCTCTGAGTCTCTGAGAGGTTTTTGGGCAATCATGGCCTCCAGTTCTCTGCTCCAGGTAGTCCATGAGGAGCCTGTGTTGGGGATGGACCTCAGTGGGACCCATTAATGCTTTGAGACACTTTGGGTTTTCTTCTGACTTGGACTCCTAGAAAGGTTTCTGCAATCTCCTCTGAGGCCTTGGGGTTCCAGGGCTCAGCACCAAATGCACCATTGGGCTCATTGGGATCAAGCAAGTCCTGACAAGCCATGGCTCTGCCTTGATTTCCCTCTGGTCTGGTGCAGTTCATCAGGAAGATTTTCAACTTTAGTTATGGAAAAATAATTCAAAGAACTCCTAAGAAATATACATTCCTATTTTCAAAGGTGAATTTTACTAATGTTCTCTTTAGAGTAGGAAATGATTCCAGCATTCTGTGATTGATATTGATCCAGGGTCTCTCCTCAGGAGGTCTGGCCTGCTCATAGAAGCTGTGCCATGAGATCTTACCCAGTTTGGACAACCTTGCTCCACATTCCCCAGCTCCATCCTTTCTGTCCTCACTCATGTGGGGATTGATTTGCTTGGAGATATGGCTGCAGTAAGAAAAACAGGGGTTTTCTTCCTCTTTTTTTTTTTTTTTTTTTTTTTTTTTTTTTAAGCAATCTAAAACTCCTGTTTCCCCATTAAAAACAGACACACTTTTCAGGTACAGGCCACGCCCAAGGTGCCACCAAGGAGGTTCCTCTTCCCCAAAGCAGAACTCTGCATGGAATGTTTGAGACCTTTGCACTCCTTTGTTCCCTGAGGCCTTGCAATGTCACAAAGGCCCCTTGGCTCCATGAGGTTCTGTACTATCACAATGGAGATTTGGGTCCATGGGGCCCCACGGTGTCATAATGCTATTTTTGGTTCCATGAGTCTCTGATCTCTCAAAATGGACTTTTGGTTCCATGAGGTTAAGAACTCAACAATGGTCTCTGTAGTTCCAAAGTGTCACAATGGACCCTTGGTTCCATGAGGTTCATTGGTATCACCATGGTCTCTTTGGCTCCATGAGGCATCACGTCACAATGCACCCTTGGTTCCATGAGGTTCCTGCAGCAAGGCTTCCCCTATGGCCCAGCAGAGCTCATCTGTTCTGTCCATCAGCTGGGGCCATAACTCAGGGCATTTTTCCCCTCTCAGGAATTGCTGAGATAACCTAGGCCAGACATCTGTCCTGTCCTGAGTTCTCTCTGGTGCCAGGGAGGTGGAATTCCCAGCTGACCATGAATATCTTGCCATGAGAGCAGACTGAAGGGAGATAAGCCTTGAATTTCTGAGTGACACACACTTCACTTTACAAACTATAAAAGCTACACAAACCTTTCACAGAGCGCAAGTCTTCTGCATGTCCCTGCAAATGGGTATGGCTTTACTGCCAAGTCTGGATGCATCTTTGTGGTTACTTTTCTGGGAGCTGAGTGAAAGGGCTCCATGTGCACCCCCTTATCAATTTGGTGGTGAGTTTCATTGACTTCTGATCTCTGCTATTTCTTCACTAGCTGTAGTAGAGGTAACTTTATTGTGCACTGTGTTTGTATCTACCTGTACTTCTTCTGTTTATCCTGTGAAGTAAGCAGCCTGTTTAAAGTTTCTTGTCTGTTAATCTTGAGTCCATTCAGCAAGTAATTCATTTTTTTATACACTTACACAGACATTCTAATGAACTTGGGAGCTAGAGCAATTTGGTGTGCAGGTGGCTTTAAACAGAGCTACTGCCAGAAACCTGAGTATAAGGCAGGACTTGTCTATGCTTTCACTCCATTTCTAATATATTTCACTTAAAACCAATGAGCGAGAAGATATTTTTCCCCACTTATTCTTTTCCTGTTTATACAGTGATATCAGCAATCTCCAGTTGACATTGATCCCAAGCACCTCCTAATGCAGTCTAAAGAGATATGAAAATCAAGACCCTTAATGGCTGACAGTCAATCAGACCATGTCCCTACCCCCACCCCATCATTTCCTTCATCCAACCCCTGGGATTCAGAGTAGCCTTGTGCAAATCTGAGCTCTTCCACTCCAGGCTCTGAAGCAAAAGTCAAAGGGTTAAGAGCTTAGCTGAAGGATAGAAGCTATACATATACAGATTAGAGTAGAAGTAATATAGAAAGTGACTGAGCCAGTAGAGCTAAGACAATAAATCACTTGCTTGGCTTTGTTATGTCAGGACTGGTGGATGGGATATTGTTAAAGTGAAGAAACTGTAACTGTAACTGGGTCCCAAAACCAGCCAGAACCAGGCTGGGGAGCTGGAACTAAGACCAAAGGGCTTGTGGGCTTAGATAAAAGACAAAAAGTGAAAAGTTGTAGGCGAGGAAGATTCCCTGACTTCATCATTAGGAGACTTCTGAGCCATTTCAAACACCCACCAAGCCATTTGAAACAATGAACTGTGCAAACGTAAAAGGACTTTGAGCTAATTGTAATATGAAGGGGCTAGGCAGGGTTAGGTAATACATATGTATAGTCATATTGGGTAATTACATGAATATGGAAGACTTTTGTGGATAAAAGAAGGCAAGAGCCCTGTGTGCTTCGCGAATCCCTGTGAGAGATTTCTCCTGGGTGTGCCCAGCATCATAATAAACATGCCACTTTCTAAATTTAACTGGTTAGAGAGTTTTTGTTTCTGCATCAATTTGGTGACCATAGCAGGACTTCTCTGTTTGGCTGCAAAAACAATCCAGATTGTCGACATCTCTGGTGCCATTGGGGTCTTCCTGGAGGGACGTCTGCTCCCGAGCTGCTCATTGCAGGGACAGACAAGACCTGTTGCTGGACTGCAGAGAAAAGGGTATGTTCAAAATTATATTGGGTGACCTGTAAGATGTATGTGTGGCTAAAAGGCAGCTGATAAGTCACAGAAGACATTCTGTACTCAGTGCAAACCTCTGCAGTTTTGCTTGCAAGTATCAGGAGCATATAGTGGAAGGTGAAAGGGTTTGTTATGTTACGGGGATACGCCAGCAGTTCATGGGGTGAACAGGACAAATCCTTTTTTTCATACTGTTATTGCTATTTTGACTCTGTGAGTGACTGTGCATGTGATTGGTGAGACGTACGAGGCAAGTGGCTAGAGAAGGGTGAAGTGATTGGAGTGACCATTTAAAATTGCCACATGCTGTGTGCTGTGTTGAAAAGAGGTGAATACTTTATCCCTTAATAAAGAGATACCCTTCTCCACAGGGATTTTGACTTTGGGATTCGGATTGTGCATGCGGAAGTCATGTTTACGAGGGGCGGTATTCCCTGTAACACTTGGTGTTTGGGCTTAACCAGTCCCCTGCCACTGGTGGTCATTGTGTATTTTGAGAGTAAGATTGCCATCTTGTGACAAAAATTATGATTGCAAAAAAATGGTAATTTTGCTCTGTGTTGCCTGTGCTGTTACTCAGGCTGTTTTGTTGGCTGTGCTGTTGTAGTTTGCTGATAGAAGTCGCTGTTGTAGCTCGAGCCCAAGCTGGAGGAGCCCGGCTATCTAGGCAGGCTCTGTCTAGATGGTTTCAGCTTGATCCAGGAGACTTTGTGAATACAGAGGGGGACTGGACTGCTGTAGGGTGAGAGGATGGTAGAATAGATAGGGTATTTTTGGGAAGAGTATACTCGAGCCAAACTAGTTCTGTTTTGGCTTTTGACTGGGAAGTACCCCCAGTTGGGAGAGGACTTAGATTAAGGTGGGAACAAGCAGGAGTAATTCCTTGTTTTGTGTGTGGGCTGACAATCTTCCACTGGGAACTGGAATGGCATTCAGCTTGGGTTCTTCTCCGGTGTAAGAAGTGGGAGAATAGGAGGTATTGCATATCTTACAAGGGGAGCCCTCTGTGCCCCCAGTGTGTACCACAGCTGCCATGGTATTATAACTGGGAGACAGTGCATGCTAAATGTGAGATAGTAAATTGAGCCTGGAAAAGATCACTTGGTCCCTGACTACTGGGACATTTTTGAGGAAGACTGGGAGAGGGTGAAATGATGGTGTAAGCCTTGCAGAAGGATTTAAAGGAATTTCCATCCTGCAGTGCTGTGTCCATGACCCTTGGTAATTTAAAATATAAGGCAGTGGTATTTGTGGGCTGTCAGAGTTATAGTGTGATAGTTTGAGCACATTTTAAATCATGGCTAGAAGAACAGAAGGATCCCCCTTCCTCAGTAGTGTGAAATGGATCCTTGGGAATTTGTAAATCCAGGGAACTATTGGGTAGAAAGAGGAAACAATCAGGTTAATATAAAATGAATATACAGATTCGCAGCAGGGAGATTGGTAGCATTGGACTGGGAGCAGCCTGCACAAGAGGATCTGGACATTCAAGAGAGAAGAAGTGCAATAGCTTGTTTTTGCGGGTTTTACGAGGCTTTGGAGGCTTCTAGAGGTTGGCACTCTGTGTGGTTACTGTTACAGTGTAGGACTTGTGAAACACGTTGGTATTGTTCCTCTGAGAGATGGCAAAGTCTATGCCCTCAGTGTAATTCAAGACATTCTAGCCAAGCTGATTTTGAGCCTGTCCTGGTTTGAAGGACAGGTGTCTGCCAATAAAGGCAGATGTTTTCCTTTGAAGTAGAAACCTTAATTACACTCCCCCCAAGTATTATAAATGTTTGAATCAAAGACTCTGAGGCAGAGATAAGGGGGTAGGAATAACAGCTCTTTTACTAATATATCTAACTGTACAAGCAGAAAAAACAGCAGTTGTTAACAAAACAGAACAGATAACTCAGTTCCAGTCCTTTCTTTAGCTGTGGGCACACTCTCTCTGCACTCGGTCCCGGTGCTCCAGACGGGCAAAGCCCAGCAGCCGCAGAGAGCAGGGAGCAGAGGAGGGAGAGGGGACGGCAACGGCCACACAGGTCTCGGGTGGGAACGGAGTGGAGAGGGTAGGTCCCCGGTCACCGTTTGGGTTCTGATGATTAGCTGTGTCCGCAGAGGCAGGAGGCTGCAGCGGGAAGACGCAGGGCAGGTGATCGCAGAGGGTCTGGCTCTCCTGCATTTGGCCACGTGGCTCCAAACGGGCGGGTCCTCCTCCAACCTCCCCGAAAAACACGAGTCTCCTCCGGAAGCACGAGAGGCCCCCCCGAAGCACAAGTGCCCCATCTGGAAGCCATTCCCACCTACCCATTTTGCCTAGAGTCGTCTAAGGTCCTGGGTGTAACCCGGCCAGCTTTATTGGCATGAAAATGGGAAAAATTCTTTAAATTGACACAGTAATAGAAAAACCCTCTACCCCAAACAGAGCCTAAAGATTCTAAACTTTGCATGTGAAAAATCACATTTAGTACCTGCAACTTGGGCGTGTATGTGTGTGGGGAGAGGACCGGGAAAGACTGTGAGCCTGTGTGGAGAGAGATTTGAGAGGAAGTAGGGTAAGACAACAATAAGGAGATAATGGGTACTAGTCAAAGCAAGGAGATTTCTAGGGCTAGACCCTTAGGCTGCATTTTGACACACTGGAAAGAGTGAGTAGGGTATGGTGGCACTGAAAATAAGTGACATTTAATCAAATTTTGCAAGGAATCATGGTCTATTTGTAAGCTGGAAGAAGGTCTCAGATGGCCACCAACTGGAACTTTAGACTACGAGATTCTCTTGCAGCTGATGCTATTGTTGAGGAGACAGCAGAAATGGGAGGAGGTGACATATGCAGATACGTTTTTCTCTCTCAGGAATCATCCTGATTGGCAAAGAGATTGTGGCATCAGACCCCCTCTGATCCCTTGGTATTGGTCCTTGAGAAGGACAGTAAGGTTAATAGGGGGAATCCTAAGCGATGCTGCAGTGAGTGCTCAACAAACCAACGCTCTGCTCATTCTAATAAGGTTTATCAAAAGAGGCACAAGAAGAGGAATGAATTGACCTGTAAAGACCACCCCCTGAAAAGTCAGAAGAAAAGGAGCTGCAAATGGATTCTTAACTCCTATCACTACTTCTGCTCCCTCAAGGAAGAACCCACTTCTGTCCTGACAGCACAGGTGCATCAACTCAGGGAGGGAAATGCTAACCGAGGGAACCACACTAAAGTGAAGGTAGCCTCAACATCCCATGGTAAAGGTGCAAGGTATTACAGAAGGGAGGATGATGTGTCAGATCCCCTGGAGGGAACCTCCCCTATCTATGCCCAGGAAATAAATAATAACCAGGGCTAGAGGGGCCCTGCCTCTAGACAGGGAAAGGCACAGGATGAAAGAGAGTATTGGATAGTGAGGATTGGATGGCCTGGCACATAAAAGCCACAGAAACATAAAGTGCTAGTTGATACTGGTTCACAGTGCACCCTGATACCATCAGAACATGTGGGGAAAGAACCTATTTCCATTATTAGGGTGAGAGGTGGATCACAGGAATTCACTTTGCTGGAAGCTGAGATTACCCTGAATGGGAAGGAGTGGCAGAAACATCCAATTGTAACTGGCCCAGGGGCACCGTGCATTCTAGGCATAGAATTCCTGAGGAACGGCTACTACAGAGATCCAAAGGGGTTCAGGTGGGCTTTTGGAATAGGTGCTGTAGTGGCAGAGAACATTAAGCAGTTGAAAACCTTGCCTGGACTATTTGAAAACCCATCTGCAGTGGGGCTCCTGAAAGTGACAGAGCAACAGGTACCAATTGCCACCATGACAGTGCACCGCCGGCAGTACCGGACGAATAGAGATGCTGTGATCCCCATCCACAAGATGATCCATGAGCTGGAGATCCAAGGGGTGGTCAGCAAAGCCCACTCACCCTTCAACAGCACCATCTGGCCTGTGTGCAAATCTGACTGGAGAATGGAGACTGACTCTGGACTATCGTGCCTTGAATGAAGTGACTCCACCACTGAGCGCTGCCGTGCCGGACATGCTGGAGCTGCAGTACGAGTTGGAGTCCAAGGCAGC
>NW_026612877.1:0-25019 GCF_029582105.1 Oenanthe melanoleuca | reverse complement strand
GCAATTGGATGTGAAAGATTATTTTCCATTCCAAAATCCACAGTGGGACCCAAAAAGATCAACAGAATGGAGAGAGTTGGAAAGCTACCAGGAGTGGTTTGCAAAGGGGATGGAAAGAGCCATTCCCAAAACTATAAATTGGTCAGTTTGATATTGAATCAAGCAGGGGCCCTCTGAGTCGCCATCCAAATTCCTCAATCGTCTAAGGGATGCAATGCGCTGCCACACATCACTGGACCCTGGGTCTGAGGTGGGGATACAGTAGCTAATCAATATATTCCTGGGACAATCTACGGGTGACATAAGATGTGAACTTCAAAAGTTCAGGGGGAGGATGTGAGGAACTTAGAGACTCTGTTGGAGAAGGTGTGGAGAGTCTTTATTAACCGGGAAGAAGGATATAAACAAGGAATGAGGAAATTTGTAGCTGTCATAAGTGAGAGGGAGAGAGGAAGATGCAGAGAGGGACCACCTAGACAAGGCCTGTCCCAAATGGGCAGAGACCAGTGTGTGATCTGTAAGAAATATGGTAACTGGAAAAATCAATGCCCAGAACGAAGATGGGATGGCCATCAGGAAAAGGGAGACCAGGAAAAGGGAAAAGTGATTGCATATGTGAAAGAAGACTGAGGAGAACTGGTAGATCTCACCCCAGGAGATCCACTGGTTATAAAATTGAAACTGGGGAAAAAGGGCAATAAGTGGAATTTCTGGTTGACATGGGGGCCACGTATTTGGCTTTAAATAAGACTCTGACACCTGTGGGGAAGGATTATGTTACAATATTAGGAGCAACTGGCCAACCTGAGAAAGCATATTTTTGCAAACCATTAAAGTATAGGCTTGGAAAGGAATGGGGCATTCATAAATTTCTATGCCTGCCCAGTTCCTCAAGACAGCTTTTTGGGGAGGGACTTGTTAGAAAAATTACAAGTAACCATTAAATTTAAAAATTGAGAGGTTATTCTGGAGGTAAATGATGAACAGTACATAGAGACATTAAGTTTAATGTTAACAGCCTTTCAAACGGAGGAAGAAATTAGTGAAGAAATAATAAATCAAGTGTTTCCTGGAGTGTGGGCTTCCAGTGTACCAGGGAAAGTGAAAAATGCACCTCCTATAGTAATCAAATTGAAGGAAGGAGAACAACCAGTTAGAATTAAACAGTACTCCTTGAAAAAGGAAGAGAGGAAAGGAATTAGTCCAATACTTGAAAACTTTTTCCAATTAAGGTTATTAAAAGAGAGCCCATCTGAGTTGAATACTCCCATCTTACCAGTCCAAAAATCTGATGGGTCATATTGAGCAGCACAAAATCTTAAAGCTGTTAACAAAATAACTGAAGATCACTATCCCATGGTAGCAAACTCACATATTTTGCTAATGTTCCTAACACCGGAGCTAATTTGATTTACCTTTTTAAAATTAAAAGATGCCTTCTTTTGTCTCCTTCTCCATGAAGACAGCCAGAAAATTTTTACATTTGAGTGGAAAAACCCTAAAAGTAGGCACGAATCCGAGATCACAAGGACAATGCTGCCTCAGGGATTTAAAAACTCTCCTACCCTGTTGGGGGAACAACTTGCCAAAGATCTGGAATCCTGGGAGGCTCCCCCAGAAGAGGGAAAGCTATTGCAGTACATGGACTATCTCCTCATGTCCACCCAGACAAAAGAGGCATGTGTAGCTTGGACGGTAAGCCTCCTAAACTTTCTAGGACTTCAGGGATACATGACATCAAAGGAAAAGGTAGTGAAGGCAAAAGGTAATTTATCTGGGTTATGAAATTAGTGTGGGACAACAGAATCTAGGGCAGAATCGCAAGGAAGTGCGATTTACCTCAGACAGTAAAGGAATTGTGGACATTCATAGGAATGACAGGGTTGTGCCACAACTACCTGGAGACTATCGAAGCCTCCTACTCCATCTGCCAGATATGAAGAACACGCCTTTGGATGACTGTCCTAGGTTGCAATATAAAGATGTCCCCAAAAGTGTGTTTTCTATCACCATCTGCTGAAAACAGGTGGGGCAGTGATCCTTATTTCCGTGGGAGATGTCCTCTGCTAATGGACCATCTGTTAAACCAGGTGGGACAGTGTTCTTTATCTTTCCCATGACCCATCATTCCTCCAGGAACATGTCTTCTGTTCTTATTTGGCTTTTGACTGGGAACTACACCCAGCTGAGAGAGGACTTAGAAATCCATTGAAATGGGACGAGCAGGAGTAATTCCTTGTTTTGTGTGTGGGCTGACAATCTTCCACTGGGAACTGGAATGCCATTCAGCTTGTGTTCTTCTCCAGTGTAAGAAGTGCGAGAAAAATGGTATTGCATATCTTACAGGCAGAGATTTGCGTGCCTTGAGTGTGTAGTGGAGCTGCTGTGGTATCATAACTGGGAGGCAGCACATCCGAAATGTGAAGTAGTAAATTTAGCCTGTGGAAAAGATCACTTGGTCCCCGAGGCCTGGGACATTTTTGAGGCAGACTGGGAGAGGGTGAAATGGTGGTGTAAGCCTTGCAGTACAAATTAAAGGAGTTTCCATCCTGCAGTGGTGTGTCCCTGACCCCTGGGAATTTAAGATACAAGGGGGTTGTATTTGTGGACAGTCAGAGTTACAGTGTAATGGTTTAATAATATTTTAAATTGTGGCTAGACGATTAGAAGAGATCCCCCTCCCTCCGTGGTTTGGACTGGATCATTTGGAATTTGTGGGTCTAGTGAACTATTGGATAGAAAGAGGAAACAATCAGGTTAATATAGAAGGAATATACAGAACTTCAACAGGGAGGTTGGCAGCTTTGGGCTGGGAACAGCCTGCACAAGAGAGTCTGGTCATTCAAGAGAGTCTGGTCATTCAAGAGAGAAGAAGTGGAATAGTTTGCTTTTGTGTGTGTTGCAAAGCTTTTGGGGCTTCTAGAGGTTGGCACCCCACATAGTTACTGTTACAGTGTAGGACTTGTGAAAAACATTGATATTGCTCCTCTGAGAGATGGCAAGGGCAAGGGCTAAGTGTAAGTCAAGGCATCCAAGCTGATTTTTAACCTAATATTCTAAAGTTTGTATGTGGAAAATTGCATTTAGTACCTACAACTTGGGCATGTGTATGGGAGGAAGATTGGGAAAGGACTGTGAGGCTGTGTGGAGGGAGATTTGAGTGGAATTAGATAATGCAAGAAGAAGGAGATAATGGGTACTAGTCAAAGCAAGATTTCTAAGGTTAGACCCTTTGGCTGTGTTTTGACACACTGGAATGCCATAATAGGGTATGGGGGCACTGAAAATAAGCAAAGTTTGATCAGATTTTGCACACAATGGTGGCCCATTTGTAAGCTGGGAGAAGGTCTCAGATGGCCACTGGCTGGGACTTCAGACTATGAGATTTTATTGCAGCTGATGCTATTCTTAAGGAGAGAACAGAAATGGGAGGAGGTGACATAAGCAAATATTTTTTTCTCTCTCATGAATCATCCTGAGATTGACAGAGAGATTGTGGCATCAGCCCATCTGATCCCTTGGTATTTGCCCTTGAAAAGAACAGTAAAATAACAGAGAGAAACCTAAGCGATGCTGCAGTGTGTGCTCAAGAAACCAACTCTGTATTCATTTGGATAAGATTTATCAAACAGAGACACAGGAACAGAAATTAATTGATCTGTACAGACCACCCCTTGAAAAGTCAGATGAAAAGGAAGTGTACCACCCTGAGGGTCTCTCTAGGCATGAGACCTCCTCAGAGAGGACATTCAGGTGGTCAGGAGTCTGGCTTATCTCGGAGTTCCCAGCAAGAAAGCTTCTTGAGACGACCTTGTGTTGTTGCAAGGCTATTTATTTATCTTATCTTCTGAAAGGTTTCAATCAGCCCGACACAAGTCTGTTCTGCAAGGCGACCATCACAGAACTGCCCCCGGGCGGGCTGTGCCAAATCTTTTATACCTAAAACTACGTATACAATGTTTACAGACTCTTTCCAATGCCATGCAATCTCTTTACAATGTCCAGTTCTTTCCCCATGCAATCTGTGGTTCCCAGGATGCCTCCCCAACATGGATGACATAAAGAAGGAAGAAGGAGCCCACCACACCTAGGTTCCTCCATCTTGACCACATGGCCCTTAATATAAACAATCTAAAAACCTACTTATTCTACATTCTAATATTCTAATTTACACTCTGCTAACTTTCATGTTTTGCAATTCTTCCTTCAGTGTTGGCAAACTCTCCCAAGGAGCTAAATCCAGCCCCTGCAGCTCTTGGGCACCATTTGGGGGTCTCAGAGGGGTCTGCCATGGGGGTTTTTGCATCCCCAAAGGAGTCAGGGAAATACCCTGGACTCCCACATCTCCCCCCTCTGTTTGCACCAAAAGGACCTCCTTCATGATTCGGTCCAAAGCCCTCCGGATACAATAAAGAACACAAGGCAAAACAATCAGGAAGACAACAAAGAGAATAACAATTCCCACTAATATATAAAACGCAACTTTCAAGATCTACCTCCACAAGGGCAAGAGGGCAAAAAAGTCTAACAAATCATTCATCCATGATCCAGTAGCTTCTCCAAGTTTTGCCACACCATCTTGTAGTTGTTTTATGTTCTCATGAATTGATTTTGAATGATCGGACAGGTCCATGCAGCACATTCCTTCAAATTCCTCACATTCATGTTCATGAGTCAGCAACAGATAATCAATTGCTGCTCTGTTCTGAAGGGTCGCTCTCCTCACACTGTTGACATCCGTTAACATGTCACTCAGTGCATTGGAGATGGCTTTGGTGTTTTTGCTCAACCAGCAACCCAAACGATCATATTGGGTCAAGGCCACCCCTGATGCTGTTTGGGGAGAGAATATCGCTACTGAAATTCTCTTTGCCTCGTTCCATGTGTAAAAGTTATCATCACAGTTCGGATCGTACTGTTGAATCCCTTTTTTATCTCTATGTTTTAATTTCCTCAAAATTTCCTTATCAGGTGTTAACAATGTAAGTTTCCCAATGCTTCATGGACCTCCTTTGATGTTTGCAGGGATAGCAGGCCAGATACTGTCCCCACAAACGAAAAGAATTCCTTGTGGCAATCGCACTGGAACCTGGGAGGATGGTTTGTTCAAAACCCACGTATCATTACACCATAAACTTACATTCTTATAAACATTTTGGTTTGGAGTGTGTCCTAGATTGAAGGACAGGTGTCTGCCAAGAAAGGCAGAAGATTTCCTTTGAAGCAGAGACCCAAATTCCACGCCCCCACCAAATATTATAAACGTTTGGATCAAGGACTCTGAGGCAGAGATAAGGGGGTAGGAATAACAGCTCTTTTACTAATATATCTAACTGTACCAGCAGAAACAACAGCAGTTGTTAAAATTACTAACAAAACAGAACAGATTACTCAGTTCCAGTCCTTTCTTTAGCTGTGAGCACGCTCTCTCTCGGCGGGAGCGGACGCGGGAAGGGGCGGCTGCGGCCGCGCCGGTCTCAGGGGGAGCGGCTGGAGCGGGCAGCTCCTTGCTCACCGTTGGTGTCTGGGTGATTCACTGTGTCCACAGAGGCTAGAGGCTGTAGCAGGGCAGATGCAGGGCAGGTGATGGCAGAGGTTCTGGCTCTCCTGCATTCGGCCGCGTGGCTCAAAGACCGGGGTGGGGGGCTCCTCCTCCCAGCTCGCCGGAAAACACGAGTCCCCTCCGGAAGCACGAGAGCCCCTCTCCAAGCCGATCCCACCCACCCCTTTTGTCCAGACTCAGCAAAGATCTGCGGTGTAACCGGCAGCTCCATTGGCATGACAATGGGAAAAATTCTTTAAATTGACACAGTAATAGGAAAACACTCAACCCCCAACATTATCCACCCCGAATTTTTTCCATGCCAACATGCTACAGCAAAGTAAAACTTTTATATCATATACATACATGCAGTTACAGGCACAGTATCATAGATAGCTTACCCTAGAACAAGGTCTCCTTGGGGTATGCATCGTGTCTGTCCATCGTTTTGCATCACCCACCAAGTGCAACCTGGTCCTTGAGCGAAAACCACCCCACGAACAGGATTATCTTTGCTGGGGGGAGAGTTCACCCAAACAGTTTTTCCTAACATGCCTCTCAGGTGTACCACTGGGACCTTATCTCCATCTGCTGTTCCCAAGGGCTCAGATTGGGCAGGGCCTGCTCGGTTAGTGGAACCTCGGGTATTCACTAACCATATGGCCTTTGGTAGATTGATCTCCCAGTTTTTGAAAGTCCCCCCACCAAGTGCCTTTAAGGTGGTTTTAAGCAGGCCATTGCACCGTTCGACTTTCCCAGCTGCTGGTGCATAGTAGAGAATATGATACACCCACTCAATATCATTTTCTCTAGCCCAGGTGCTTATAAGGCTATTTTTGAAATGAGTCCCGTTGTCTGACTCAATTCTCCCAGGGGTACCATGCCTCCAGAGGACTTGTTTTTCCAGGCCCAAGATGGTGTTCCGGGCAGTGGCATGAGGCACAGGGTAGGTCTCTAACCACCCAGTGGTGGCTTCCACCATGGTCAGCACGTAGCGCTTGCCTTGGCGGGTCTGAGGCTGTGTGATGTAGTCAATCTCCCAGGCTTCTCCGTACTTGTACTTGGACCACCGTCCCCCATTCCAGAGGGGCTTCACCCGCTTCGCCTGCTTGATGGCAGCGCACGTGTCACAGTCGTGGATAACCTGGGAGATGCTGTCCATGGTTAGATCCACCCCTCGGTCTCGTGCCCACTTGTAGGTGGCATCTCTGCCCTGATGACCTGAGGCATCAAGGGCCCATCGAGCTAGGAACAACTCTCCCTTGTGTTCCCAATCTAAGTCTATTTTTGAGACCTCTATCTGTGCAGCCTGATCTACTTGCTCGTTATGCTGGTGTTCTTCATTAGCCCGACTCTTGGGAACATGGGCATCCACATGACGGACTTTCACTGGTAGCTTCTCTACCCGAGTGGCAATGTCTTTCCACTCATCAGCAGCCCAGATTGGTTTTCCTCTACGTTGCCAATCAGCCTTTTTCCACCTCTCCAGCCACCCCCACAGAGCATTTGGCTACCATCTAGGAGTCAGTGCAAAGGTAGAGCTTTGGCTATTTCTCTCTCTCAGCAATGTCCAAGGCCAGCTGAACAGCTTTGAGCTCAGCAAGTTGACTTGATCCAACTTCTCCTTCAGTAGCTTGTGCAACCTGTCGTGTGGGGCTCCATAAAGCTGCTTTCCAAGCTGCTTTCCACTTCCGGTTCATCCCCACAATGCGACAGGAACCGTCGGTGAAAAGGGCGTAGTATTTTTCATCTGCTGGCAGTTGATTGTATGGTGGGGCTTCTTCAGCCCAGGTCACTTGCTTCTGCTCCTCTTCGTCAGCGAGACCAAAATCTTCACCTTCTGGCCAGTTTGTAATTATCTCCAAAATCCCAGGGCGATTCGGGTTGCCAGTACGGGCACGCTGCGTGATGAGGGCAATCCACATGCTCCATGTGGCTTCGGTGGTGTGGTGGGTAGAGGGAACCTTTCCTTTGAACATCCACCCCAGTACTGGCAGTCGGGGTGCCAGGAGAAGCTGTGCTTCTGTGCCAATCACCTCTGAGGCAGCTTGAACTCCTTCATAGGCAGCCAGGATTTCCTTCTCTGTGGGAGTGTAATTGGCTTCAGACCCTTTGTAACTTCGGCTCCAGAATCCCAGGGGTCGGCCTCGGGTCTCACCAGGCACCTTCTGCCAAAGGCTCCAGGACAGACCATGGTTCCCGGCTGCAAAGTAGAGCACATTCTTTACCTCTGGTCCTGTCCTGACTGGGCCAAGGGCCACTGCATGAGCGATCTCCTGCTTGATCTGGGCGAAGGCTTGCTGCTGCTCAGGGCCCCAGTGGAAATCATTCTTCTTGCAGGTGACCAGATAGAGAGGGCTCACAATCTGGCTGTACTCAGGGATGTGCATTCTCCAAAAGCCTATGGCACCTAGGAAAGCTTGTGTGTCCTTCTTGCTTGTTGGTGGAGACATTGCAGTGATCTTATTGATGACCTCAGTGGGGATCTGGTGCCGTCCATCTTGCCACTTCACTCCCAGGAACTGGATCTCTCGGGCAGGTCCTTTGACTTTGCTCTTTTTAATGGCAAAACCGGCTCCCAGCAAAATCTGGATGATCTTCTCTCCCTTCTCAAATACCTCCACTGCCGTGTTCCCCCACACAATGATGTCATCCATGTACTGCAAATGTTCTGGAGCCTCACCCTTTTCCAGTGCAGCCTGGATCAGTCTGTGGCAGATGGTTGGGCTGTGTTTCCACCCCTGGGGCAGTCGGTTCCAGGTGTACTGCACACCTCTCCAGGTGAAATCAAACTGAGATCTGCACTCTGCTGCCAGAGGAATGGAGAAAAACGCATTGGCAATGTCAATGGTGCCATACCAGCTTGCTGCCTTGGACTCCAGCTCATACTGCAGCTCCAGCATGTCCGGCACGGCAGCGCTCAGCGGTGGAGTCACTTCAGTCAAGGCACGATAGTCCACAGTCAGTCTCCATTCTCCGTCAGATTTGCGCACAGGCCAGATGGGGCTGTTGAAGGGTGAGTGGGCTTTGCTGACCACCCCTTGGCTCTCCAGCTCACGGATCATCTTGTGGATGGGGATCACAGCATCTCGATTTGTCCGGTACTGCCGGCGGTGCACTGTCATGGTGGCAATTGGTACCTGTTGCTCTGTCAGTTTCAGGAGTCCCACTGCAGATGGGTTTTCTGATAGTCCAGGCAAAGTGTTCAACTGCTTAATGCTCTCTGTTGCTACAGCAGCTATTCCAAAAGCCCACCTGAATGCTTTTGGGTCTTTGTAGTAGCCATTCCTGAGGAAGTCTATGCCTAGAATGCGCGGTGCCCCTGGGCCAGTTACAATTGGATGTTTCTGCCATCCCTTCCCTGTCAGGCTAATCTCAGCTTCCACCAAAGTGAATTCCTGTGATCCCCCCGTCACACCAACAATGGAGACAGGTTCTTTCCCCACATGTTTGGATGGTATCAGGGTGCATTTTGAACCAGTATCAACTAGCACTCTATGTTTCTGTGGCTTTGATGTGCCAGGCCACCGCACCCATACCGTCCAATGGACTCTGTTATCCCATGCCTCTCCCTGGCTAGAGGCAGGGTCACTCTAGCCCTGGTTATTATTTTTTTCCTGGGCATACTTAGTGGAGGTTTTTACCAGGGGATTTGACTTATCATTTTCCCTTCTGTAATACCCTGTACCTTTACCGTGGGAGGTTGAGGCTACCTTCATTTTAGCGCGTCTTCCCCGGTTAGAATTTCCCTCCTTGAGTTGACGCACCCGTGCTGGCAGGACAGAAGTGGGTTTCCCATCCCATTTTCCCATGTCTTCCCCATGGTCACACAGGAAGAACCACAGGTCAGCTCGTGGGATGTACCCTCTCTCCCTACCTGGGGAGAGCTGGGTTTTAGATTTGGGGCCTGTAACTTGCACTGGTGCTGCACTGATCTTCCTTATCTCCTCCCTTATCTCCTCTCTCATCTCCTCTCTCATCTCCTCCATCCTGTCTTGGACCTCTTGGAGGTCCCTGGCCACGGCAGAGACATTGGCTTGCATAGGGCTATTCATCATACTCTTAAAATTTCTGAGTTTGTTAGCAACAGAACCCACTGTCTCTTGGTGGTTATCAGCGTTGATTATTGCAATGAAGGCGGTATATTGAGATGGCCCCAGGGTTGCCAAATTCCACAGCATCTGCCTAGTGCGCCTGACCTTGTCAGGGTCATTGTCATGCTGTCCATCCCTCCCAAAGTGTACCTTTAATACTGCCACTTCTCTCAGCTGCTGGATCCCTTCCTCAAGAGTTTTCCAGCGCATTCTACAGTGGTGGTTTTGCATTCTCTCTCTGTGGACAAACCTTTTTCTCACACTCATTAAAAGCCGGTCCCAGAAGGAAAGGAGGCCTTGGTCCCTTACAAATATCTGGTCCACACTGAGTCCTGGGCCACGGATCCCAAATTCCTGGCCTCAGTTCCATCCAGTTGCACACCTGTTCCCGTAAGGTCCCAGACCTGGAGTAACCAAGTTGTAAAAGGCTCACGGCCTCGCCGTGCAATGTCTTTACACAGGTTACGGAGACTGTCGTATGAGAGGGAATCTGTGACAATCTCAACATCTGGCTCCCTTGCTGGCTGTGAGGACCCTCCTGGCTGATCCCCATTATCTAGGTGCCTCGTTTTAATCTTAGATTTTCTAGTTTCCATAGGGACAACTGCTGCTGGCTGTGGCTGCTCCTGTGATCCAGCTGGACCCTGGACCTATACAACACCTACGTGTTCCACTGCAGCACCATCTGACTCTCCCTCTTTAGGGCAGGGGGAGGGTTTCTCACTAGCTGGGGAAAAGTGCTCCTTCAACATCTGGCTGTGCTCCTTAAACATCTGGCTGTGCTCCTTCAACATCTGGCTTATATCCTTCACTAGAGTCCCCACCCACTCTGGGTGGTTCATTTCTGCAGTGGGATGTGGGGCAGCATCCCTAGTCCCTTGGGCAGGGTCATGTTCTGGGGCAACATCCCTAGCTCCTGAGGCAGGGTTAGGCTCTGGGGCAACATTCATAGTCCCTTAGGCAGGGTCATGTTCTGGGGCAACATCCCTAGTCCCTGGGACAGGGGCAGACTCTGGGGCAACACCCCTAGTCCCTGGGGTAGGTATCAGAGTTGTTATCCAAACCAATATTCGCTTGTTTCTGAATGCTAAGTAGAGCAGGCCTATCAGCAACACCAGCCACTGTATAATAATATTAGCAATGAAAGCATATCTGAAATCCTTGAAAAATGCTGGGGTAGCCTCAAAATCTGGGTGATGGGTTGGGAGAAAATTTCCCTCGCATTCATTACCTCTCAGTAAGTACCATTATTGAAATAACCCCAGAAACAGTCAGTTAGAGTATGAGAGCTCTGGATCCATGTGGCCACTTCCCAGAGAAAATTAAAAAACCATGAATTCCTGACATAATCAATCCACCAAACTAATCGGATAATAGCTACAGTAACTTTGGTGAGAGGGCCCATATGAAAATAGGGGCTTGCAAATGGGAGAGAGATACCTGTAACCACATGGAGCCCAAACCAGATCAAACCGGACAGCATGTTGCTCCTCAAGAGAGCTGTTACTCCTGTCTTAACTCTCCTCTTAATGACCTCGGGCCCCACACTGGGCGCCAAAATCTGTCCTGGTTTGAAGGACAGGTGTCTGTCGATACAGGCAGAAGATTTCCTTCGAAATAGAGACTTTAATTTCACTGTTCCCAAGTATTATAATTGTTTGAATCAAGGACTCTGAGGCAGAGATAAGGGGGTAGGAATAACAGCTCTTTTAATAATATATCTAACCATACAAGCAGAAACAACAGCAGTTGTTAAAATTACCAACAAAACAGAACAGAACAGATAACTCGGTTCCAGTCCTTTCTTTAGCTGCAGGCACACTCTCTTTCTCTGCCTTACAGAAAGCGGGCAGGAGCGGAGGCGGGAGGGGGCGGCAGTGGCCATGCTGGTCTTGGATGGGAGCGGCTGGAGAGCGGGCAGCTTCTTGCTCACCGTTTGGGTTCTCATGGTCAGCTGTGTCCGCAGAGGCAGGAGGCTGCAGCGGGGCAGATGCAGGGCAGGTGATGGCAGAGGGTCTGGCTCTCCTGTATTCAACTGTGTGGCTCCAGACGGGTGATCCTCCTCCGAGCTCACCAGAAACACGAGTCCCCCTCCGGAAGTACGAGTGCTCCTTTTGAAGCCCATCCCACCTACCTCTTTTGTCTTGAGTCCTCAAAAGGTCCTGGGTGTAACCCGGCCAGCTCCATTGGCATGATAATGGGAAAAAATTTTTTAATTGACACAGTAATAGAAAAACACTCAACCCTCAAAAGTCCCCCATCGATTGTACTAAAAATAAACTCACCAACTAGGATCTAGGGACATATGAAGTCGAATTCCATCTCACAATTTATCTAAAAATTCAGAAGGGCTTTCTGAAAGAACCTGCTTGACTGCAAAAAGGGCTGACCAATTTATGGCTTTAGGTATTGCCCTCACTATTCCTTTTGTTATAAATTCTTGATAGTTCCCTAATATGCCCTTATGAAGTCAATTGTTTGGACCCCAGTTTGGATCCTGGAGGGGAAAAATTCGTTAACATTCTGATTTGTTCCTCTAGGAGAATCTTCTGCTTAATTTCCTGCTGCTTTCAAAACTAATCACTTCTTATGTTTCAGTTAAGGTGTCTGGCATTAGCTGGATGTCTCCCCAGTCTGGTTGTGTTGTTTAATCAAAAACTTGAATCGCTTGGCGGTACCAATCGGATCACTCTGGTAGTTTTTAGTAACTTTCTGCCATGCCTCTAAATCGTTTGTACAAAAGGGTACTTTAACTAACATCCTTGCTCCCTCTGGTCCCACTGCCTCACATAGCGGTGCTTGTATTATCTCTTTTGTTCGACTTCTAGTTTGGGTTGCTGTGGGACTACTTTGGAAAGGTGGGCTGTGGGGAGAAGACAGATCGTCATCACTATCACTACTTGGATATGGTGCTCTGGCAGGTGAGGGAATAGGCTGCTCAGTCTCTTTCTTTTCTAAGGAAACTGAAGCAGGGCTTAAGTGTGGTGATTCCCTTGAACCCGTTCCCTCTGTTTGTCTACCCTGCCTTTTAGGGGGTCGCCTGAGCAAATCTGTTAACTCCTGTTATTGTTTTACTGCATGATAAACTTTATCAGGCTGTGTGCACCTTTGATTTATGGAGCAAGGCATCACAGCAATGCTTAGGTTTCCCTCTCTTTGCCTGGCTGTCCTTTTCCAAAGCTTGTACAAAGGGACCCCTCATCCCACAACTTCTCTGCCATTCAGGATGATTTCGGAGAGAGAAAAACATACCAGTGTATGTCACCTCCTCCATTTTTCTTCCTTTTTTAAAGATAACATCAACTGCAATAAGGTTTCATAATCCAAACTCCCCGAGGGCGGCCATCAGGTGTCTTCTCCCAAATTATAAAGTGGCCACCATTGTGTACAAAACGTCACAAGATTTCAATACCTCCATTCCCCACAAGTTTTCTCCAATATGCCAGAATAAAGCCTAGTGGACTGACTTCAGAAATCTTATTGCTCTGGCTGGTGCCCATTGTTCTTTCTGTTTTTGGGTTTCTTTTTTTCTTTCTTAAGTTCTTTGTCCTGGGTTGGTGTTGTGTCTGCTCCTCTCCCGCCCCCACACCTCTCTGTCTGCATGGAGCTGCCGCCGGTGCCCTTCTTCCCCCCGCGGGGGGGGTGGTGCCCCGGGGCTGTGCTGCTTGGCTTGCCTGGCTGCCCAGCTGCTGCTGTTGCTTGCTGCCCGCTTGCTTCTGCCCCGCTGCTTCTGCCCCACTGCTTCTGCCCTGCTGCTGCTGCGGCTGCCGCTGCCCTGTTGCTGCTGCTGCTGCTCCGGCTGCTGCTTTTTCCCCCACCTCTCTCCTTCAGTTCGAAGATCTGAACCGGCTCCGGACGGGACCTGAGCATCAGAGACTGCCTCCGGAGCCTGCCCAAGAAGCTTCTCGCCCTTCCCAGCAGCGACCATCTCTCACTTCGGTGAAAACATTTCTTTTGTCATCTGGGATTGTACTTTCCTGTTGCTGGGAAGTATTTTTTTCCTTGTGTTTGTTAATAAATAGTTTTTTTCCACTTTTCCCCCCGAGTAAAATTCTTTCCGAGCCCAGTGGGGGGGAGGAATTCTGAGGGGGGCTTATTCTCTGGGGGGCTCCTTTGGAGGCTTCCCCCCAGTTTTGTCCTAAACTTGGACATATAATTTGTTGGCCCGTACAGGAAAACCAGAGAAAGTGGAAAAAACTGTGTAACTGTATATCGGTATAGATCTATAATGCTGTTTGGAATGGATTTTGGTATGTGTTTCTGGATACTGGGGTTTTTTGAGGTTTTAATGCCTCTTTGGTCTCTGGGGTTATTTTCCTGCCCTGAAATAGCTCCAGTACTGTCCCTTATTTGTAGTTTTTATACTAGAGGGATAATGACCAAAATATTGATCGGACTGGGCTTGGTTGCAATGGCTTGTAAGAGGTTTATGAAGATGCTGGAATCGGTTCCAGGGATATCTTCTGGATCCTGGTTATGGATATGCATCCAGTTTGTTAGAGGAGAAGCAGGGGAGGAGGCTTTTCAGCCTTTGCTTCCCTTTGTCTCCTCTGAATTTTTTACATCACTATTAGGATATGTGCAGTTCTCCTTTAGTATTAAAGAGATCATTTTCTGATGTTTAATATTGTAAGCTTCCTCTACACGGTTTACAGTTTATATAAAATCAGGGCTGAGATTTCTAGAGGTGCTGGTGCGACTCCTGATTTAGCAGCAGGAAAAGTGTGAGGAGTCCTGAGTGTTGTGAAAAATGGCAGGACCTGGCCAGATGTTAAAGGAATTTTCTGATCCTATAGTTTGGGACTTTTCACATGAGCAAAGTCAGATCCCAACGGAGGTGGTAAAATATTTGAAAGAGAAATGCCACGATAGCTCTAGGGAAAAAAAAGATTACTGTAGTGAGTTGGGCCCTGGCACATGTTTATCGTACCCTGTTAGATAGAGTAGAACAACAAACAAAGAAAAGGGAACAGGGAGATAATGTAGCTACTATGCCAGCTACTCAGGCTGTAGTTAGCACCCCAGGCTCGAGGACAGGGATGAAATTAGAAAGTAAGCTTCAACCAATGGCTGTGGCTACCAGTACAAGGAGTGGGAAGTGCACCAAGAAGACCGATCGGCCAGTGGAGGATGATGATGAGGATGCAGGAGAAGGACCTTCATCGCCTCCTGATATAAAATCAAGAGTTAAAACAACTGGTGTGAGATCAGAAACTAATAATGAGTCCCTGTCCCTAAAAGATCTTCGTGGTTTAAGAAAGGATTATACAAGACGGCCTGATGAATCCATAATTAGTTGGCTAGTTCGGCTTTGGGATGCAGCAGGCGAGGCTACCATCTTAGATGGCACTGAGGTGAGACATTTGGGATCCCTGTCTCATGATCCGGTCATCGATCAAGGTATGATGAGGGAGGCTAACTCTCAAAGCCTCTGGGCGCGTGTTTTAGACAGCGTGGCTCAAAAATATCTGTGTGCCGATGACCTGTATACGCAGCAGACCAAGTGGAAAACCATAGAGCAAAGGATCCAACGTCTGAGGGAGATGGCAGTGGCGGAGATTATTTTTTCAGATGATATAACAACTAGGAATCCAGACCTGGTACCATGCACACCTGTAATACGGAGAAAGCTGGTGCGACTCAGGCCATCTGAATATGCGTCTGCTTTGGCAATAATGAAGCGGGAAGAGATCTATGAAACGGTGCTTGACATGGCGAAGAAGCTCCAGGCATACGCGGATGATAGTGCTAATGACATGTCTGACCCTCTCGAAGGAACTTCTAAGACGTATGCCCCAGGAAAGAAGGATAAACAGGCTTGGAGGGGCCCTGCCTCTAGCCAGGGTGAGGCGAGCGAAAATTGTGTCTTTTGGACTGTGTGGATTCGGTGGCCTGACACATCGAAACCATAGAAGTACCGAGCTTTAGTTGACACAGGTGCCCAATGTACGATAATTCCATCAAGATATGTGGGGGAAGAATCCGTTTCTATTGCTGGTGTGAAAGGTGGCTCGCAGGACTTCACTCTGGTGGAAGCTGAAGTGAGTTTAACTGGAAGGGAATGGAAGAAACATCTTATTGTGACTGGTCCAGAGGCCCCATGTATTTTAGGCATAGATTACCTTCGAAGAGGCTATTTTAAGGACCCAAAAGGCCCTAAGTGGGCATTTGGAATGGCAGCTGTGATGGCAGAACACATCCGGCAATTGAACACCATGCCTGGACTGGCTGAGAATCCCATTACAGTAGGACTTCTGAAAGGAGAAGAGCAACGAGTACCAATTGCCACTTCAATAGTACATCGCCGGCAATATAGGACAACTCGAGATGCTGTGATCCCCATTCACAAGATGATCCGTGAGCTGGAGAGCCAAGGGGTGGTTAGCAACGCCCACTCACCCTTCAACAGCCCCATCTGGCCTGTGCGAAAATCTAACGGAGAATGGAGATTGACTGTGGACTATCATGCCTTGAATGAAGTGACTCCACCGCTGAGCGCTGCCGTGCCGGACATGCTGGAGCTCCAGTACGAGCTGGAGTCCAAGGCAGCAAGGTGGTATGCCACCATTGACATCGCCAATGCGTTTTTCTCCATTCCTCTGGCCGCAGAGTGCAGACCTCAGTTTGCTTTCACCTGGAGGGGCGTGCAGTACACCTGGAACCGACTGCCCCAGGGGTGGAAACACAGCCCAACCATCTGCCACAGACTGATCCAGGCTGCACTGGAAAAGGGTGAGGCTCTGGAACATCTACTATATATTGATGACATCATCGTATGGGGGAACACAGCAGTGGAAGTATTTGAGAAAGGAGAGAAAATTATCCAAATCGTCCTGGAAACTGTCTTCGTCGTCAAGAAGAGTAAAGTTAAGGGACCTGCACGTGAGATCCAGTTCCTGGGAGTGAAGTGGCAAGATGGACGGCACCAGATCCCCACTGAGGTCATCAATAAGATCACTGCAATGTCTCCACCAACAAGCAAGAAGGAAACACAAGCTTTCCTAGCTGCCATAGGCTTTTGGAGAATGCACATGCCTGAGTACAGCCAGTTTCTGAGCCCTCTCTACCAGGTCACTTGCAAGAAGAACGATTTCCACTGGGACCCTGAACAACAACAAGCTTTTGCCCACATCAAACAGGAGATTTCCCATGCAGTGGCTCTTGGCCCAGTTAGGATGGGATCAGATGTAAAGAACGTACTGTACCCTGCAGCCATGAACCATGGTCTGTCCTGGAGCCTGTGGCAGAAGGTGCCTGGTGAGACCCGAGGCTGACCCCTGGGATTTTGGAGCAGAAGTTACAGAGGATCTGAAGGCAATTACACCCCAACAGAGAAGGAAATCTTGGCCGCATATGAGGGAGTCCACGCTGCTTAAGAAGTGATTGGTACAGAAGCACAACTCCTCTTGGCACCCAGACTACCAGTGCTGGGGTGGATGTTCAGCGGAAAGGTTCCTTCAACCCACCATGCTATCAGTGCCACATGGAGCAAGCGGATAGCCCTCATCACTCAGCGTGCCAGAATCGGGAAACTAAATCGTCCTGGGATTCTGGAAATAATTACAAACTGGCCCGAAGGTGTCACGGATGAAGAACAAGAACCAGTGACACGGGCTGAAAAAGCTCCATCGTACAACCAGCTACCAGCAGAGGAAGCGTGTTACGGCCTATTCACTGATGGTTCCTGTCGCGTCGTGGGGATGAATCAGAGATGGAAAGCGGCTGTAAGGAGCCCCACACAGTGGGTTGCAGAGGCTACTGAAGGAGGAGGGTGATCTAGTCAATTCGCCGAACTCAAAGCCATCCAACTGGCCCTTAACATCGCAGAAAGAGAAAAATGGCCGAAACTCTATTTGTACACTGATTCCTGGATGGTAGCCAATGCTCTGTGGGGATGGTTGAAGAGATGGAGAGAGGCAAACTGGCAGCACAGAGGAAAACCAATTTGGGCTGCTGAAGAGTAGAAAGACATTTCTACTGGATTAGAGAGATTACCTGTGAAAGTTCGGCATGTAGATGCCCATGTCCCCAGAAATAGAGCCAATGAGGAGCAGCAAAATAATCAGCAGGTAGATCAAGCTGCAAAGATAGGGGTGTCAAAGATAGATCTTAATTGGAAGCACAAGGGAGAGCTGTTCCTAGCTCAATGGGCCCATGATGCCTCGGGTCATCAGGGCAGAGATGCCACCTATAAGTGGGCACGAGACTGAGGGGTGGATCTAACCATGGACAGCATCTCCCAGGTTATCCACGACTGTGAGACGTGGGCTGCCATCAAGCAAGCCAAGCGGGTGAAGCCCCTCTGGTATGGGAGGCGGTGGTCTAAGTATAAGTATGGGGAGGCCTTGCAGATAGATTATATCACACTGCCTCAGACCCGCCAGGGCAAGCACTACGTGCTGACCATAGTGGAAGCCACCACCGGATTGTTGGAGACCTATCCAGTGTCCCATGCCACAGCCTGCAACACCATCCTGGGCCTTGAAAAGCAGGTCCTTTGGAGGCATGGCACCCCTGAGAGGACCGAGTCAGACAATGGGACTCATTTTAAGAACAACCTCATTAACACTTGGGCTAGAGAACATGGCATCGAGTGGGTGTCCCATATCCCTTACCATGCACCAGCTGCAGGTAAAGTGGAAAGGTACAATGGATTGCTGAAAACCACCTTGAAGGCATTGGGTGGGGGGTCTTTTAAGAACTGGGAACAACATTTAGCAAAGGCTACCTGACTAGTTAATACCTGAAGTTCCACCAACCGAGGAGGTCCTGCCCAGTCTGACTCCCTTAATACAGTGGATGGAGATAAAGTCTCAGTGGCCCATGTTAGAGGTTTGTTAGGAAAGGCAGTATGGGTTAGTCCTGCATCAAGTACAGGCAAACCCATTCGTGGGATTGTCTTTGCTCAAGCACCAGGATGCATGTGGTGGATAATGCAGGAAGATGGAACAACACGATGTGTACCACAGGGAGATTTGATTGTAGGATGAGGAAGAAAGAAATATGTAAGTGATGAAGGACTGAGTAAGTGAAATGAGAGGAAATGTGTAAGTGTTGATGGTTTGAGCAAGTTGGATGAAAGCTTTTACGTTGTATTTAGCGGGTATATATCCCAATCGTGTGTCAATGTTCATGATGTGGGATAAGGGGTGGAATGTTCTGGGTTGGTGTGGTGTCTGCTATTCTCCTGCCCCCACACCTCGCTGTCTGCATGGAGCTGCCGCCAGTGCCGCTTCTCCCCCACCCGGGGGGGTGGTGCCCCGGGCTGGGCTGCTTGGCTTGCCCGGCTGCCCGGCTGCCACTGCTGCTGCTGCTGCCCCAGCTTGCTTGCTACCCCGGCTGCTACTCCTGTTGCCCCGCTGTTTTCTGCCCCAGATTGCTGTTGCCCCAGCTGCCGCTGCCCTGCTGCTGCTGCCTCGGCTGCTGCTTTTTCCGCCTCCCCCTTCTCTCCTTCATCTCGAAGATCTGTACTGTCTCCGGATGGGACCTGAGCATCAGAGACTGCCTCTGGAGCCTGCAAAAGAAGCTTCTCACCCTTCCCAGCAGCGACCGTCTCTCACTTTGGTGAAAACATTTTTTGTCATCTGGGATTGTACTTTCCTGGTGCTGGGAAGAGTTTTTCTTGTGTTTGCTAATAAATAAGTTTTTTCCACTTTTCCCCCTGAGTAAAAATCTTTCCGAGCCCAGTGGCGGGAGGAATTGTGAGGGGGGCTTATTCTCTGGGGGGCTCCATTGGAGGTTTTCCCCCAGGTTTTTCCTAAACTTGGACACTGAGCAAGGCCTGGGCTGGCTGGAGGCAGCAGAAAGGCCAAGGGCTGAGCCCAGGCCTGGCCCAGCAGGGCCTGTCCCTCACGGGTGGCTCGGGGCTGTTCCTGGGGCACTGGGATGGGAGGGGCAGCAAGGACAAAAGGCATCAACCTGTGTAACACTCTAGATGCTCATGGAACCAAGGGCCAGTGTGACACTGTGGGGCCTTATGGAAACAAGAGGCCATTGTGAGCCTGCAGGGCTGTAACACACCCCAGAACACTGAAATGCTGGGGATGACCAAAGGTTCCTTTACTCGATTTTGGTGCACAGGAGAATCCCCAGCCAGATATTTTCAAGAGGTCAAAATGACACAAAATTTTACTGGCAAATATAGAAAAAAAGGAATGCTTGAAAAGGATTTAATACAACATCCAATTCAACATAAAACACTTGTCATAGCAGGAACTTCATTAACTTATCCCATTTAACCTTAGAAACCCTTAAGCTCTTCAATGGTTGAGATACCCAAAAAAGAGCACTAGGAGATGAGAGAGAGAGAGAGAGAGACAAAAAGACAGAAGCTCTGTAGAAAGACACACACCTGGCTACCAACTCCTTGGGTTCCAGTGTGGGTGAGACACAGACCCCAGCAGAAGGCAGGGTACAGACCATAGGCTGAGCTCCTGCTCCATGTTTTAAGCCCCTAGGCCTTCGTGGGCCTCCCCTCAGGTGGGACTTGTGATTGCTGGGGCAATCAGAGCCTGGGTCAGCACCAGCCCCCTGTGTGACTGATTGACAGCTCATCCCGAGGTGTCTGGGACATTGATCTCATCCAGCCTCTGACAGCGACCATGGTGACACTGGGGAACCTCATGGAACCCTGGGTCAGTTGTGACAATGCGGGTCCAAGGACACCATGGAGACCCCATGGAACCCCATGAACCAGAGACCATTGTGACACTCTGGTGCCTCATGGAATCAAGGGGACACTTGTGATACTCCTCACCTGTATGGAACCAAGGTTCAGTGATCAAGCTGTGGGTCCTGTAGAACCAAGGAGCAGAGAACCATTGTCACAAGAACCATTGTGACACAGTGGGGCCACATGGAGCCCAGGGGCCTTGGTGACACTGCCAGACTTTATGGAAGCAATAGGCCTTTGTGACATCACAGAAGTAAGGAGAGTATTGTGAAAAGGAGAATATTGTGACACTACAGGGACTCATGGAATCAAGGGAACATTGAACAGGTCTGGCTGGCTGAGCCTCCTGGGGCCACCTGACAGGTCTGGATGACCTTGGCATCTTGAGGGCTGCTTCTCATCTGCGGCTGAAACACTGGGGCTTTGTGTTTTCTTTCCTGTGGAAAAGAACCGTCCTTGTCCTCCTGGTGCCCATGGCCAATATTAGGAATCCACCTCCAGAATTCCCTATATCCAAAGATAGCTCCCAGACAAAAGCTGCCATGACTGACAAGTCTGGCTGGCCTTGGCTTCCTGAGGGCTGGCTCTCATCTGCCTTTGGAAACACTGGGGCTCTGTGCTTTCCTAATTAAAAGAACTTTTCTTCCATTCCAGGCACCCACAAGCAAAACTGAGATTCCACCTCCAAAAATCCCTATGTCCAAGGATTTCCCCAAAGGGAAAGGTGTCAGGAGAGACAGTTCAGGCTCGTTTAGCCCAAGGGTGGCCACCTCTCATCTTCTTCCAAAACACTTGGACATCTCACTTTTCTTTCCTGTGGGAAAAAACCATCCATCTCGACCAGGTGCCTATGGCTCTCAGTGGGATTTCACTGAACCATAGTATTCTGTTACAGCTTAAAGAATTTTGTGTTTGAGGAAACAAGTCATGGGATATCTTAGAAGGTTTAGAAGCTGGGGGTTAGGAATGTAACCCATAAAGGTATATATCTTAGTATAGGGACTAGAAGTTGATAAGGATTGATTATTTAACATTCAGAACCAGCCAAAATACACATATGGAGGCATTTAAGTGAAAAGTGATATACATTAGAAAATACTCAGAGCCAGCCAGGGGAGACCCAGCTATCTTAATTTTGACACTGAAACTAATACAGACAAGAATGAGAGGATTAACAGGTCAGGTAATCATAGTAACAGGACAGAGGTAAAAAGTTTAGAGCCAGGTAGACTGCCCTTACTTCCTTCCCTGAAACCCTCCAACTCATTGAAAAGACCACCAACCCAATACCAAGGGAACACTGTGCAACCACAATGAGTATGCAACTAATTTTAATACCGGGCGGGGAATGGGCAGTGACAGGTAATAAATATGTATAGGCATCTTAGAATATGCATGACTTTTGTGGATAAATAGAGGGCTAAAAGCCTTTGGGAACAATCCCGTGTGTCCGCCCAGGGCTGGAATAAATATATCATTTTGACTAAAATTGTTGAAAGTTATTCTGTCCTTGCCTTTCGTGAATCATTTTGGTGATCGCAGCAGGGCCTTCTCTTCCTGCAGGAACAGATGGGAGTGTGACAGCTCCAGGTGCACCAGCCCGAGTCCCTCTTGGACAAGAGACCTCTACTCCTGCCTGCTTCAGTGTGGGAAATAGACAAGTTTGCTGGCCGAGGACAAAATGGTATGATAATGATTTTAAAATTACCCCAGGGTGAGAGAGCTAATTGGTAAGACGTAGAAGACGTTCTATGCATGATGTAGGCCAAAAGGTATTGCTTGCAAGCTGAAAGAACTGTTTAGGTTATCAGTGAAGAGATTCTGATGTGCCATAGAGGGCACCGCTAGCAAGTTCTGGGGTGGGCTTGAGCCAGTCCTGGTGTTTAAATTGCAAGTGGAAGGATTTCTCATGCTGTGGAGGGCACCGCTAACAATTCTGGAGGTGAATTTGGGCAAATCCTCGTTTATTGCTGCTGTTGTGGTGGTTGTGACTGAATGCGTGTGTGTATGCAGAACGATAAATGAAATGTTCTACAACAGATCTGATGACTACCATGTATTTTTGAAGTAACACTACCATCTTGTGTCAAAATTACAGTTTCAATAAAGTAATTGCAGCTTTGTTCATTTGCGATACAATACTACCATCTTGTGATGAGAAGTATAATTGCAGCAAATTGGGAACTTTCGTGAAACGGGCTGATTGCTAAAAGTAGCTAGCGGAGCTCGGGTATGAGCTGCAGGTGCTCAACCATCCAGGGAAGCACTTTCTTGATGGTTTGGCCTCGAATCAGGTGAATTCTTAAATGACGGAGGAGACTGGGATATTGTCAAATAGGGGAATGGAAGAAGAGAGAGGGTATATTTAGGAGGGTTGTATTTGAGTCAAATGGTTAGTATTTGGTTTTTGACTGGGAACTACCCCCAGTTGAGAATAATCTCAGAAACCCACACCAGTGGGGACTAATATGGGTAGCTCTTTGTTTTGTGTGTGGCCTGATGATTTTTCATTGGGAACCAGGGTGGCATCCAAGTTGGGTCCTTCTCCTCTGTAGAGCGTGCAACAAGAGGTGGTATTGTATATCTTACAGAAGGAGACCTAGGTGCCCTGGGTGGGCTCTGGAGCTCCTGAGATGCTATAATTTGGAAGTAGCACACAATCAGTTCGAGATAGTGAGTCCAGTCTGTGGAAAAGGTTTAAACCTGGAGAATCTGGATATTTTTGAAAAAGACTGGGAATTGTGCCAGGTTGGTAAAATGAATTATAAGGCTCCCCTTGTAGTTTAACTTTTAGTATTTGAGATACAAGTGTGTATTTGTGGAATTTCTGCCCAGTCAAATAGGAGGAGGAAGTAGCCAGCTGTGTGAGCTATTGGAGAAGGGGTATTTAGAAAATCTTAGAGGAGAGAGCAGAAATAATCAGGACTGCGTGTGCTCAGTAGTTTCGTTCCCTGAGACTACTAGGTCAAGGAAAAGAGCTGGTATAAAATAAAGGAACTTAAGAAAGGAAAAAAAAACAAAACCAGAAAGAACAATGGGCATCAACCAGAGCAAGGAGATTTCTGAAGTCAGTCCCCAAGGCTTTATTCTGGCACATTGGAGAGAACTTGTGGGGAATGGAGGTATTGAAATCTTGTGACGTTTTTTACACAGTGGTGACCACCGTATAAATTGGGAGAAGGCACCTGATGGCCACCCTCAGGGAGTGTGGATTGTGAATCCTTATTGCATTTGATGTTATCCGTAAAAAGGGAAGAAAAATGGGAGGATGCGACATACACTGGTATGTTTTTCTCTCTCCGAAATCATCCTGAATGGCAGAGAAGTTGTGGGATTAGGCCTCCCTCTGATCCCTTTGTACAAGCTTTGGAAAAGGACAGCCAGGCAAAGAGAGGGAGACCTAAGCATTGCTGTGATGCCTGCTCCATAAATCAAAGGTGCACACAGCCTGATAAAGTTTATCATGCAGAAAAAAAAAGAACAGAAGTTAACAGATTTGCTTAGGCCACCCCCTAAAAAGCAGGGTAGACAAACAGAGGGAACGGGTTCAAGGGAATCACCACACTTAAGCCCTGCTTCAGTTTCCTTAGAAAAGAAAGAGACTGAGCAGCCTATTCCCTCACCTGCCAGAGCACCATATCCATGCAGTAGTGATAGTGATGACGAGCTGTCTTCTCCCCACAGCCCACCTCTCCAAAGTAGTCCCATAGCAACCTGAACTAGAAGTTGAACAAAAGAGAAAATACAAGCACCACTATGAGAGGCAGTGGGACCAGAGGGAGCAAGGATGTTAGTTAATGTACCCTACAAACGATTTAGAGGCATGAGAGAAATTTACTAAAAATTACCAGAGTGATCCAACTGGTACCACCAAGCGATTCAGGTTTTTGATTAAGCAACACTATCCAGACTGGGCAGTCATCCAGCTAATGCCAGATGCCTTAACTGAAACAGAATAAGCGATTAGTTTTGAAAACACAAGATTCTCCTAAAGGAACAAATCAGAATGTTAAAGAATTTTTCCCCTTCCAGGATCCAAATTGGGGTCCAAACAATTGACTTCATAAAGACATATTAGAGAACTATCAAGAATTTATAACAAAAGGAATAGAGAGGGCAATACCTACAGCCATAAATTGGTCAGCCCTTTTTGCAGTCAAGCAGGTTCTTTCAGAAAGCCCTTATGAATTTTTAGATAAATTGTGAGATGGAATTCGACTTCATATGTCCCTAGATCCGAGTTGGTGAGTTTATTTTTAGGACAATCCGTGGGGTATATTAGGTGTCAACTCCAGAAGATTAAGGAAACAGTGAGGGGATGAAACTTAGCGACCTTACTAGAAGAAGCATGAACAGTTGTTAGCAACCGAGAAGAAAAATATAAAGAAAGGAAATTGGTAGCAGTAGTAAGAGAGGAGGATAAAGGGACATGTAGACAAGGACCACCTAAACAAGATCCCCCTTGAGTTAGGAAAGACCAGTGCACACTTTGCAGAAAATTTGGTCACTGGAAAAATGAATGTCCTGAACGGAGAGAAGGTGATGAACAAAGAAGGGGGAACCCCAGAAGGGAGGGGATGGTTGCGCATGCAAAAGAAAACTGAGGAGGACCAGAGGGTCTTACGCTAGCAGACCCTCTGGTTATAGTTAAGCTAGGAAATGAAAGAAAGAAAATGGAATTTTTAGTGGACACAGATGCAACATATTCAGT
>NW_026612876.1:0-25022 GCF_029582105.1 Oenanthe melanoleuca | reverse complement strand
GAGAGGACAAGAGATCACCAGTCCTGACTGCAGTGCTGATCCAACTGTGGTGTTCAGTGTCCTGGGGTGCAGGTGCAGAGCAAGTGCACTGGGCTTTGTGGGGATACCTATTTATAGGTAAGTTTTCTCTGCTCTGGAGAGAAGTTTCTAGTTTTTTAATTGTCACTGCCCACTTCTCTAGACCTTTCTGGAAGTGAGTCAGAGGCCTTGGGGTCTTCAGTGGTCTCCATCCCCCCTACAGTCCACACCCACTTCTCAACCTCATTCCTGTGCTTGCACTGTGTTGGGTTTATCTCCAGGGCCAGAAAAAAGGCGTTTGTACAGAAAAGTGAAGCCCTATCTCTGTAGGCCCCTTCTCCAGCCACATCCTATATTCTTTCTCGGAGTTCTTGCCTGTCATTACCAACAACCCTTGGTTGGCTCCACAGCCATCTGGCTTATCAGTGTTTGAGACATATTAGCCCTTTATCTTCTGGGCTTCCACACTTCTGACTCAATTTCTGTCACCCACTCCGTGCATGCTCTGAGCCACTGTTTCCCAGAAAGGGTGGGTACTGGGACAGGACAAGCATCTGCAGATGGGGACAGCAGATGAAGTGCTCCCAAAAGTTGGAGCTTCTTTTAAGTTTCGGTCCGAGGACGCGACACAAACGCAGCGAGGCTGCAGCCGCAGCTTCGACCACGCGATGGTGCCAAAGCGCCCAGGTTTGGGGATGCGCGTTCCCACCTGCCGGGCCGGCCGGCCCGGCCCTCCCTGCCAAAATCACCGAGAAAAGGTGAAGGAAAAGGAAATGCACGAATCAACTACCATTCATACGCATCACACACTGCGGATTTCCCTCCGCAGTTTCAGGAGTTCTTTCTCACAGATTTTGTTCCTCTCAACATAGAGAAGCTTCATACCTTTATTTATATCAATTACCCTTAAAACTGTACTCACGCCCTATCTTCAATGACATTAAAATGCGTTTTGATTAAACAGACTTACCTAAAAAATAGTGTTTAACGTGACTTTGAAACCAGTAAAATGAAGTGAATTACAGACCATCATTTTCCTCAGAACTGGTTACATCAACATTATGGTCTCAGCAGACTGCAGAGTTGTGTTCTAGAGCAATATGTAAAATATATTCCTAAAAATGGGCTGTGATCACTGAAGGCAGAGAGTGGCTGAGAGGGCAGTCCAGGCTGAATACAGGTCACAGAGGAAAGGTTCTCCTTGTCTTCCCACTGACCTGCTGTAGGACCTCGGGTGGATCAGTCTCCTCATCAATACTCTGGTCCAGCCACTGCAAACTCTGCAGGACTCAGACTGACTATGACAAAACACATGTGCAGGGGCACTCTCACCTCCAGTGAGCCCACAGGTGCTGGCAAAGTCACAAACAAGGCCATGGTGAGAAATGTTAGAAAATGCCAAAAGTCTACTGGAGTTGGGTCAGAAGATCAAAATTTTGATGTTGTGACATTTGTACTGATACACAAAAAGAGACATAATTTTCTTTATACGATGTGCATATAGAACCTAGGAAAAAGAACCCTAAATGGGCTTCTTGTGCACATTTGGAGGCTTTAACTGTAGCCTTTTAGAGAGGGCAGAACTCACATTTTATTATTTGAATCCTCAGGAAATCAGCTCTGACACAGACTAAGATCTGCTTCAGTAACAACAGTTTTGGTGTGGGGTTTTTATTGGTTTTTGAGGGTTGTTTTTGAGTTCTTTAGAAATTATTTGAGCTGTCTTTGATTTATTTGGCCTTGGTATCCACATCTGCAAAACCAACTGTTTCTGCTTACATAGATGGAGTGTGCAAATGGCAATAGGAATGAGGAGATCACAAAGCAATTCAGCAGCAAGGACCAACAACTTTTCACATGAGACCTGTATGAATTGCACCCAGTATAAATCACCAAGTTGGGCTCAATTGTCTCATCTCTCACCTCCTAGGACATCAGCAACCCCCAGACTAATTGCCCAGCAAAATCCCCTTGTCCCATTCCCCCACCACACTAGGACAGGGGTTGCCCAACTAACTGTACTGTTTATTCACATCCAATCAATGTGTCACGGTCAGAAAACATATTAGAAAAAAAGAGTTTAGTGTGCTCAATTTCATTTTAGAATCTTTAGCTTAACCTCTGGGCATAAATTTCATTTGAGACTGTAAATCCTAGTACCAATAGGGGCATTGCTCATCCTGTGTACTTCTGGAGCTGGTAAGGCCAAGTGGCACCTGGCACTGGGATTTCATTCTTTCCAGTAGGATACAACTGGCCCTGTCATCAGAAAAATATTTTCCAGTTAAAGCATCATTTTGGAAATGATGGCTGAGACAATTACTCTGCTAGCAAGAATTAGATTTAGTAGCAACACAATGAAATCCAGTGATAACACAGCAGTCCAGTTTAGACCAATGCTGGGCTCTTTGACTCAGCCTTTTCCTCATATTCCCTCTTCTACCATCATTTCACCCATAACGCTGTTGGTACCGACAGGGCTGGAGGCAAAAGCAGCATCCAAGTACCACGTGAACAATTCCTGCTGAAGACATTTCTGCACAGAATACTCCTAAAAGAGCCAGGGAATGCTGGTATTTTGCCTACAGCTGTCACTTTGATTTTGTGACTGCTACTAGCAGTATATGGCTTTATAAAAATTATTTCTGACCTAATGTGCATGTTGTCTCAATTTTTCACTTGCCCTGAGCAGAAGCTCCAAATGAATCAGTTTAATAGAATAATTTTACTGCATGTAGATTTTGTCACAAGTATTGCTTACAGGATTACAGAACTCACTCTCTTCAAAGCACAGCTGGGATCTAAATTAAGCCTAGAGAAAATAGCTAGAACTCTGCCAGCCTACAAAGTGATGGTATTATTCTCTTATATCAGCTTCACTGACATACAGATATACCCAGTGGGTACTAGAAACCAGTACAGAGTTTGTGAGACTTGACTGTTTCATAATAAAATTTATTGCTTCTATTTATTATTTTCCCAAAGAAGAAACCAAGATGAGAACCGGAAAACATAAGATAGAGAATTCTTCAGAAACCATGTTTGTATTGTGATTTCAAAAAGAACAGCACTTTGAGAAGCAGAGAAGGAACATAAGACTCTTCAAACACAGAACTCTGATTTCTCTTCTATTTCTAGAATTACATTATGGTATTCCTAGCACCACAAGTTCAGAAAAAGAAAATGGGAATGTGAATGCTAAAGCCTCAAAAATACAATTCCTTCTGCAAATGTGAAAAAAATAACATGATACTCTTTTGTTGTGGTATGACTTTCAGAGTGAATGCTTCATGGAATACAGTGTCAAGAGATTACCAAAAAAATTTGAAATGACTGCTAACATGCACAGATATGAAACACAGAGATAGTAACAGTTATAAGAGAAATAACTTTTTCAAAACAGTCTTATTTGCTCTGGCACCTTCTTTTCCACATCACATATGCAAGAAATCTTCAGTTTAGATAAAGAAACTTTTTCCCTCCTATGGTACTTTCTCTGTTCTGTGCTTCCCACTACCTTGCCATCTAAGACACAATCACATCCCCCCAATGCCCTCTAGTAGTTTCACAAACTTACTGCTTTGAGTCACTCTTCTTGCCTTATTTCTGTGCACATTTTGGGTATAGACATAATCTGAAAGGAAGGGGAGGTAAAGGGGAGAACAAAGCTTACCTGCAGTTCATCTGTACTTCAGAATACGAGGTGTAGGAACCATGGTTTTCTAGACAGGCAAAGCTTTGTGAAATTACGCTAAAATATACACAGTAAATGGTACACTACACTTGCAAAGTAAAGTGCCCAAGAGACAGCAAACGCCAAAAATAAGGTAACCCACATAACCTTAATCTAGAATCCATGGGCTTACATGTTGTGGTAGCATTATCAGTTTACAATACAGAATACTATCTTTTCAAGATCATCATGCCTTGCTCACCACACAAACCAGCTGGGCTCCCTGAAAAGCAATCACTCATTCTTTGTTGTTCACTGATCCAGGCCTTCTTTCCCATGTGTTTTTCTAATCCTGTTCTGAAAGCAGAAAAGCCCATCAGGAAACAACTATTTTGATCATATCTTTGCCACAGTATTCAGGTAATCTCACAAACATTTATTTGCATTTATTTCACAAAAGCTATTATGCAGTGCAGGTTTTGTGATGTGCAATACAGAGTAAGAAATGAGTGGATATTAATTTGAAGTGCTCATAACTTGCTCAGCTGCTGAGTTTTAGAGTACCCTATGCATCTAGCATGATTTTTATATTCAAAGTGAAGTTTCCACCAGGCAGCAGGAGGAGCTTCTCCTAATTTATGCAAAACAACTGACAGACAAGGGAGGGACTGTTATTGGCACCTATAAAAAGCTGAATTTAAGTGATTTGCCCATTGTCACATACTATCATGTGGCAGTGGCATGGATATAACTTTACTCTCTCAAATACTGTTTACTGTAAACACACTTTCATTTTACTACCTGCATTCCCCTGCCCACTCACTCATTCTTCTAGACAACCTTTTTGTTTTCCAGTACAGATACATATGTGCTCAGGCACATTTTCAAAGTGTTTCTATAGTTGGCTGGAATTTCTAAATACACAGCAGAATAACTCTGGCCAAATAGTTGTATGGGTAGTAATCCTTGGCATGTTCTACACATAAATACAGTGGATGTGGATGTGACACAGGTGCTGTCTCCCAGCAAAGCAGATAAAATATTCCCTAGCACTGCTGCTGTGAACTCAACACACATTGCTTCCCAAGGTACCCACGACATAAAAGCCCACCAGAAAACAACTATTTTGAATCAGATAATCTCAAGCATTTATTTGCATTTATTTTACAAAAGCTATTATGCAGTCCTGGTTTTGTGATGCATAATACAGAGTAAGGAATGAGTGAGTATTAATTTGAAGTTCTCATAACACAGTTTTAGTTATAATGCACTGGGAGGTCTTAACCTCCCATGATACATGACAATTCATCCTCAAAGCCTAGTTTTATCTGCCTTTACTTGAAGAGAGCTTCATAAACAGCCTAGAGCCTGAAAACGTACAAAGACCCCAAGAAATACTCACAGCTTCACAGAATCACAAAATGGGTCAGGCTGGAAGGGAGCACCGTGGGTCATCTGGTCCCACCTACCTGCTCGAGCAGGGCCGTCCCACAGCACATGGCACAGGATTGTTGCCAGATGGGTCTGGAATATCTCCAGTGAGGGAGATCCTCACCCTCTCTGGACAATCAGTTCCAGTGCTCGATCACTGCACAGGAAAGAAATTCTTCCTCATGTTCAGGTGGAATTTGGGTGCATCAATCTGCCTGTTGCCCCTTGTCCCATCGCCCCACCGAGGAGAGCCTGGTCCGTGCTCTGCCCCTCCCTGCAGACACTGACAGACAGGGATGAGGCCCCTCTCAGCCCTCTCTGCTCGAGGCTGAGCAGCCCCAGCTCCCTCAGCCTTTTCTCACTGAGATGCTCCAGTCCCTCCATCATCTTTGTCACCTCCACTGGACCCGCCCCAGCAGCTCCATGTCTCTCCTGTCCTGAGGAGCCCAGAACTGGGCACAGCAGCCCAGGTGATCCTCACAGGGCTGAGCAGAGGGGCAGGATCACCTCCCTTGATTGCGATGATCATGGCATATTACAGGAATATTAAGCATACACTGACCAAAGTGCACCACCTGCCTGTTCCTATCGCTGGCCGTGGCAGCTGAAGTGAGCATGGCTGGGGGAGTCACTGAATTTGTTAATGTGATGCTCTCAACCAAATTTAAGGAATAAACCACTAAAGGCGGGGGCACAGACAAGGGGACAGAGGACAACGACAGGGACAGAACAGTGACAGAACGAGCCCTAACGACCTAAACCCAAAGGCTACCTCGCCACACGGCCGCTGAGAGGGTGGAGCCGGAGCCTTGCTCTCTGAATGGTGGATTCCGCTGTCAATCACGGTGTTGCCCCGCCCCATCGCTGTCAGACTGACGGACGTGGGCGGAGCAAAGCCCGTACCCTTCTCGCTTCGATTGGCTGAATCAGCTGTCAATTGGCTCCGCCTCCTCGCCTCTCCCTCTGGGTTTACAGAGCGGGGTGGAAAATGGTGCAGAGCCCCTCTCGCGATTTGATTGGTCAAGATGGAATGCCACTCAAATACAGACTCCGCCCCCGGCGGGACAGCTGACTGCTCAGCCCTGTGACAGGGACGGCGCTGACCTGGCGATTGGTCAACTCCGCCGAGTCCCTCCCACCCGTCCTGAATACCGCTCGTCTATTGGCTGCTGCCAATGTCCGTCAGGCGGCGGGCGGGGCGCTCGCTGTGTGTGTCCGCGGCGCGGCGGCCGGCGGCTGATGGCGGCCATGGGGCGGTGCGGCGGGGCCGGCCGGGCCCTGGGGCTGGCGGCAATGCTGGCAGCGGCCTGTGTCGCCGGTGGGTGAGCGGGAAAGGGCCGGGGGAGCCGGGAGGGGAGCGGGAGGGCCGCCTGGCGCTGCAGGGGGAGGTTGCGGGAAAGGGGCTGGGCCGCAGTGCTGAGGAAGGGGGAAGGTGCGGGGGGCTGTCTGTGTCTGTGGGTGCCGGGTTCAGGAGCCAGGGGTGGGAGCGGGGGCTGTCACTGTGCTGCAGCTCCCTGCCCCTCCTCCCATCCACCTCCAGAGACGGTGCTGGAACCCTTTTATCCTGTCCCTTTCAATCCAAGTGCTGGTTTATATTAAATTAAAAGTTTCTATCATTTTATTGTGCAAATTCGTTATATAAAATTATTCTTGTCATTACATCGCAAAATTATTAATTTTAGGTAATATATTGTATATTTTTACAATGCATATGTATATTTATATGTAATATGTTACTTTATTGGATTAATTTATACTGTACACAGATTATATTAAAATCTAATTCTATAAGCTGAGAATAGGTTACCCAGGGAGGTGATGGAGTCACCACCCCTAAGGTGTTTAAGAAGGGTTTCGATCTGCCGCTGGGTGATCTGGTTTAGTAATTTTGGGATTACAGTGGCAGTGCTGGGTTGATGGTTGGACTTGATGGTCTTAGAGGTCTCTTCCAGCTCTGATTCTGTGATAGACACACATAATATTGTTATTTTGTAAAAATTTTCACATTTTGCTGAGCTGTTTCTGTGGTCGCTGTAGCCTTTCTGTTACCATCTGTGAGTCAGGCTTGTGATGGTTCTTCTAGGCCCTTTAAATATTACTCATTCAATGTTTCTTAGCTCACCAGGTTCACAGAGGATTTTGAGAACCTGAGGTACAACTTTGGCAGGGCAGGAATTACATTAACTTTTCCTTAGGCAATTAGAGGAAATCTGCTGATGTTCCCAGCTTCAAATTTAGTGTTAATCGTTGTAATCTTGAACAAGTCTAATGAGGGAAATTCAGTTGGGAAGGGTTAATACTCTGATTTTATCCACCTAAGCAATCCTCTCCTATGTAAGCCAGTTTGTCCCAAATAATGTGACTGTGTAACAGCCTTGTGGAGAGCAGCATGTGAAATCCTATGTGTTTGTAGCCATTTTGGAAGTTCTTACTTAAAGAAGTTGGTCTGGGAATGTGGGTTGATCCACCATTAAAATTGGTATCAGGCCACCCAAGGAATACATCAATTTAAATAAATTCTTGAATCTACTGCATGAATATCACTTGGTTTGGCCTCTTTCCTTCCGTTTGCCCCCTTCCCCAGCCTATGTCTCAGAACTTTGTCCTTTGGTGTGTTTATCATAACATAACTCAGATTTACTGTCAACAGTTATATACATGATCATGAGCCAGGCTTTGGAACAGCATCTTCAAGGTCACATTAGTTAAATTAATATTAGGGAAGTTTTTAGCTGCACAATAAATCAGTTTACTAATGCATTGTTTTTGTAAATAACCTTTAGATTTGTAGATGCCCTGGAAAACTACTGTATATTACTGCTTGGATTGGTAACCAATTTTCAGTGATCATAGGAATAAATACTTATATTTTCTTTAGACAGTTACATTATTAATGTAATTTTGAGGTATGCAGTCAGATTAATTGTATAATTAGAACTTGAACATACAAGCCTGCAAATAGTTATTACTCTATTACTTGATTTTCTTGTATCAAATCAGTTTTCTAGTGACAACCTAGAAATCATTGGGAATATATGCCTGAAACTTTTCATAGTGCATATTACTGGGTATATACACCAAATAAGTTTTAAAATTTATTTAGATAAATTTTGGTGTACACAGTATTGCAGCTGTGACTTCAAGATAGGAAGTCAGGTTGAAATAAGCCCTTCTCTTACTTCTGTGGAGTCCTTTCTAACTTTATTATGCAGTACGTTTCTATAATTATAAAACAGTTTAGAAATATGCTTTTAGTTAACTTTGCTATTCAAGGTAATGGGGAAGAGAGTGAAGGGGCATCCCAGATGAGTGAAAATCCAGTGTTGCAGATTGTGGCTCCACACAATCAGCTCAGGTCCTGTGCTGTAAGTAAGGCAAGTATGACAAACATCTCCTGGTGTCATGAGATGGAGGAGGCAGAGCAGGGACGCCAGAGCTGTTCTGCAGGAGCTGGGCTGTCCTGGCAGTGCCTGGTTTAAGCCAGCACTGACAGATTCCACTGGACTTCCTGGCTCTGGCTGTTGTCTGCATGAGCAGAGGTGTTGTGCCAAACAGTCCTGGAAGCAAACAGAGCTATATTGGTGCTTTGTGAGCTTTACAGGATTTTGGAGTCAGCCTGGCTCCACTGAGAGTTAACTTTACTAAGATTTACTTGTAGCTTGTTACACAGAGCTGTGCTGTTGTTTGAATAATTGTCCTGCTTTTGTTAATATGGATCTGTTCATTCTTAGTTATTGCTGTATAAAAACCTTATTTTGTATTCCAAAATGATCAGCTCTCATTCCTGGCTTTCCATAAACATGATAAGCATGGGAGGGAGGGAGGAAGAAGGAAGGAAAGCTCAAATATGGCCTTTCCTTGTTATGCAAAGATTGCATGAGCTCTGACAGCTTTTTGTGTCTGTTTTTAGGTGTGTGTGGTGGTGAATTCAGTATCCTACGATCACCTCAGTCGGTTGTTTTCCGAGATGGAAATTGGCCCATTCCGGGCGAGCGGATCCCAGATGTTGCTGCACTGACCATGGGCTTTTCTGTTGAAGAAGTATGTTCCAGGTCTTGGTTGTGAAAGGCCTCTAAAGCTACAGACCTGCTCACTCAAGATGCAGATCTTCCTGTCATGTGCTGGAATATATAAAATACTGCCCTGTTTGTCTTGAGGAATGAATGACTTGACAGAGGTGGTTCCCAAGATAGAGCTGTGTGGGTCATATGAGCAGCCAGAGGCTGTGCTATCTGGCTAATCTGAGTCACCAGCTGTAGAAGGAAGCCTGCAGAGGCTTTCCAGTGCTGTTCCTCAGTTTCTCTGAGACCCAGCTGTGTGCTGTATCCCCTCCATCCATGGACACAAACTGACAATCTGTGGAACCATTGTCACTTCTTGCACACAAACTCTCAGTAGGGCTCTGCTCCTGAGTAATCTGAATATTGAGAAATGGCTTGGCAAGGCAGGCTTTTTGTCAGGTCAGCAAGCCTGTCTGCTGAGCAGAGTTAGAACAAGGATGTTGGTTACTTAGGAAATAATCCAAAACCTTGGAAACATGATTTGTGGTAGTGTTTCTCCACATTAAGTACTTGAGTACAACTTTAGCAATGTTTAAAGTGGGGTGTGTGAGCAGGAGCCCTTGAGTTGATTCCACCTTGCCTACTGAATTTTTTTGCTGGGTTTCAGCAGGGATGAGTGGCTGTTGAAGCAGTAGATCAAAGTGTAATAGCCAGATATCTGGCAGTGTCTGTGCAGCCAGATACTGAAATCTGCAGGCTGAGGCATTCACAGTGCTGGTGAGGACAGATATCATCTAGAGAAGAGGTCTGGTAAAGCTGATTTGAATGCAAGGCTGCTTAGCCTGTGTTTTGGAATATGAAAACGCCTTGCTGTCAATTAATTCTGCTTTTTTTTTTTTTTTTATCAAACTAGTAACAAACTTGTGTGAATAGTGTGACTAAGGAGTAAATGTTGATTATTTTAGCAGAAAAAACCATATATTGAATGGTATTGTGTGTGTTCATATAAAGACACCCAGAAAAACAGTGGAGTTTGGCCTATTGTGTCTATTTGGCATCCTCGTCATCCAGAGATATGTCATGGTTATGATGGAAGAAAGTATTCCAGTGCTCACTCTGTGCCTTTGCCACAGCTTGGGATTCATTTGTTGTGATGGGTCTGTAGCATCCTTTAGAAATAGCTCTCTGTTACTATTAATTCCAATCCTAGAAGCAGGCAGGGAAGGAAGTGTTTGAATAATTATTCAGTTCAGCCTGGAACTGAGAGTTCCTGAAAGCTGTCCCTGAGGCACAGATCACTGTGTGGGCAGCTTCCAGCCCTGGTAAGGAGAGTTCTGCAGGGCCCAGACACTTGTTTTGCAGCTCACATAAAAGCTGAAGTCTAGAACATAAACTGACCCATGCAGCAAGGCCACTGTAGAGAATTTGGAATTCTTTGTGCATTACATTGGGAATTCACAGAGAGAGTCATTTAATATTCTTCCTTTGTTAAAGGAAGACAAACCCCATTTTTGTCCCTGATGATGCTTTAAAGGGTTTTTCCTTTGTTTCTGTGAGGTGATACAAATCATAAATCTAAAATGCAATTAAATTGGGTTTCAAAAAAAAAAAAAAGACAGTTATGTCAATTTACACAAATTACACATCTGTTTGCCTTTATTCCAGACAGATGAATTTGTGTTTTGTGCCTGAATAAACCAGTCAGGTGGCCTCCACTGTGCTCTTACTGATTTGTAATTGTAGTAAGCTACTAAGAAATATTTTTATATTTCTGTGCAAATTTGTACATTTAAGTTTAGTTGCCTGTTGTTGTGATTGACACATCCTTCTCTTCCCCTTCCTTTCCACCCTGTTTCTGTCTTGTACTGAAAATATCAAGATGTTAGTGTGTTTTTTAAGTTCAGCCTTCACTTACTAAATACAGACTAAAGTATTTATAATTTGATTATGGGAAATAACTCCTTATGTATCCATTATATATAATGTTTTCTTAGTATAGACTTTGCTATGAAATTACTGGCATCTTTTAAACTAACAGTTCCTTCATGGTTGACTGGCATTACTGAGGATGAAAGCAGTGTAGTATTAACTTACTTTCCTATGAAATTTCCAATAGGCTATCCTGCACAGAGGCATTAACAAGATAATAAGTTATTTTGCTTTAATAGTGAGAAGCACTCTTCTCTTTGCTTGTGAAATACAACTTTTTTTTGCTCTTTTGTACTAGGACCTCCCCTGGCCTGGTCTGGGCGTGGGCGATCTGTTTCACAGGCCACAAGCCACTGTGCTGGTGACAGTGAAGGGCGTGGACAAGTTGCCTGTGAAAGGGTTTTCTTACCCCATTGAGAATGTGAGTATCCACATTTGGAACTTTCACATGGTTCCTGGGACTTCTATGGTCTAATGACAAGTACATGATTCTCTACTGTAGTCCCCGGTGTTCACTTATTTCCTACTTCACTTGAAGTTTGCATGGCCCCTAAACTGTTGGAGCAATAGTCTAGTCAGGATTCTGTACAAGGTAGGAGGCCCTTGAGATCCCCCAGGGCTTCCTGTGTTGAGTTCAGTTCAACATGCTTTGTTTGACCAAAGCATGTTTTCCTTGGAAGACAGCTAATATTAATGTTTATACCAATCCAATTCTTTAAAAATCAGAATTGTTAAGTGTTTTGCTTCAGCTGAGTGTGTGATATCATTTTATATGGAGTTGATTTTTTGATGTACTGTATTGCCCTCTAAGTGGTCTTTTGAGTTTTCCTCAAGTACTTGACTGTGAAATACAGCACTTAGAGACACCATTCCATTATATTGTATCAGGAAGAAATCAACACACATTACATTTACCTATCACTGTCTGTCTTTGCTAAGGCTTCTCAGGCTTGTTACAGCAACAGAGAATCCTTTAGGTTGGAAGGGAACTCTGGATGCCCTGATCAAGCAGGATCAGCCAGAGCAGGCTGACCAGCACTATGTTCAGACAGGATATGAGCAGCTCCACAAATGGAGACTCCGTGACCTCTGGGCAATCTGTGCCAGTATTTTACCACCCTTGGAGTAAAAAACTTTGTTCTTAAGTTAAAATTTCCTGGATTTAAATCTGTGCCACTGCCTTTTCTGTCATAGGACACTTTAAGCAGTGAATGGAAATGTGCCATTCTGCATCTTTTTTTAATAAAACCCTCAAGTAAGTTTTTAAAAAAACTAACCGTTCTATTAGCTTGACAGTAATGGCACTACACCATGCTAGCATTTCTTCTATTTTTAGTAGGTTTTTTTATATGTCTGGTTTTGTTTCAGCAGTTAGTCTTTCTGCTGGTATATTTTCACCCATCAGTTTTTTGTGGTTCATAACTTTCCATTTGCAGTAAAGTTGTTTACCTTTTGCATTGCTTCTAAATTTGTTGGTCTTGTTTTACTGATAAACAAGGCTATACTCTAAGCCTAAATAATCCTTTTAATTCACAGTCATGGTCCCTTGGAGTTCTTAAGAATATATTGTGTCTGCCACATAAATAAAAATGTCTGTTCATAGATAGACAGGTGATGCTTTGCTTTGCACATAGGAACCTTTTACTTATTATCACTTTGGAAATGTGCATACCCTTTGCTTTTCTTTTTTAGTTAAGATCAGTACTGTTTAACCAAAAAATCTGACTAGACTTTGTCTTCCAGGCTGTTCCTTTCAGTCTGGACAATGTTGCAAATGCCATCCATACTCTTTTCTCTGAGGAGACACCCGTGGTGTTGCAGCTGGCCCCCAGTGAGGAAGTGAGTATTGCTTCACTCCTGGTTTCACACGTCCCAGATAGTGAAACCTCTTTCCACTTGTGTGGCTGGAGCAAACCCAGCTGATACCATTAAATTCTGGATGGGAGAATGCCAGCATGATTGTTGTCAGTGACTGGAGAAAGTGAGCAGAGGCTGTGCTATCAGTAACCAGTGGCTGTTCCTGCAGAGGGTATACATGGTGGGCAAGGCCAACGCTGTGTTTGAGGATCTCTCTGTCACCCTGCGCCAGCTGCGGAACCGCCTGTTCCAGGACAGCTCCATCCTCAGCTCCCTCCCTCTCAACTCCCTCAGCAGGAACAACGAGGTAAAGCACATTCATCAGTGGGAACTTCTGTGGGGTTTTTTTCCTAATATTCCTAGTTAGGTTGTGCTTTTCTCCTGTTCCACATTTTCTTCCCTCTTTCTTTGCCTAAGAGCCCACTCCTGATTTTTTTCTAACTGAATTAACTGAGTTCAAACATTTTTCTTTCTAAGTAACTTTATTGAAAGAGTTATTTTCTTCTAGCCTGTTCTGACTGTTACAAAATACTTGCAACAAAACGAGGTGTTTGGGTTTCGTCAAAGGAAATACCTGTCTCTGCCTCTTCCCTCAGGTTGACTTGCTTTTTCTGTCAGAACTTCAAGTCCTACATGATATTGCAAGCCTGGTAAGGTGTTTTGATACATTTTCCCCTGTCTTCTCACAAACTTCAGAGATCTTTAAAGATAGAGAAGCCACAGCCAGGATACTTGGCAACCAGCAATACGTGTTCTAGTGTGTCATCAGCTGGTTCCATCAGTTTAAATAATGCATTCTATTTGTGTCAGCCCCATTACTGCAATTGTGAATGGGAACCTTAATCATCATTGGTTTGTGTTGTGTTTGGTCAGAACAAGGGGAATTCTGAAATATTCAATACTTTCTTTGGTGTCTAATTGGAGAAGTATAATGGTAGGTAAGAGCATGTTCTTTGCCCTGACCTGCATTTTACTTCAAAATACCACTTAATGTGAAAAGACTGGAGTGACTTTTGTGCCATGAGTAGTGATGGTGGTAGAAATGCTCTAATGGAGGGGTGAGCTTTTCATTCTGAGGGTCTTTTTACTGAGAAGCTGCTGTCTTGTTGCTGTGGTTTAGAGTTGTTTTAGTGAGTCAGTGGTGTGTAGTATTTTTGTTACATTTTGGTTTGGTTATTTTTCTGTGTGTCCTTTAAGCTGCAGCCCTTAACTACTGAAGTGAAAGAAAGAGTAGTGGAAAAACACAAAAATTCACATTGGGTAAAGGGCTAGTGGAGAGAAATGGGGCTCCTGAGAAAATGAGGTAGAACAACTTGGTTTTGTTTTGCAGGCTATAATTGCTGCAGTTTAAGTAGTTGGGAAGATGGGATTAAATTCCTTATTTTCAGAGACTGTTGTCTTGTGCAGACAAATATCAGTGCTACCTCTTCTCACCTGCAGAAATGCAAGAATTTTTGGGATAATTTGGATTGTATTGGTTGGATTTTCTGACTATTGGATTATATCAAATAAATTACTTTTGTGCATGGATAACACAAGGTAGAAGTTGCAACCTACTGAGCTTTGCCAGGCCAGCTTAAAACAAGAAAATTATAGTATCTAAGTCTTGTAGTTATGTGGTTTTTGTTGTCCCTGAGTTTTATTTTCATGGTAGTTAAAGAACAAGGATTCTGATGTCAATAAGAATTTTATTTCTTTTTAGCACAGCTCTCTATTACGTGTATCTAACCTCATGTTAGAAACAGATGCTACATAATGATCATCTGCTTTCTTCTGTAGAATTAAAAAAACAATTATGGGCGTCTTCTAGTTAAGTTGGCAAGAATTCCATTTCCTAATTGTGGAATATGACTATAAAAAGTGAGGCTGGATTAATCCAAGTAACTTGATTTTGTGCAACATGTTTTTAAAATAACCTGTGTATGAATTAACTTCTTTTTGTCCTCAATGTTGTGCCAAAGCTGTCTCGACACAAGCACTTAGCCAAAGATCACTCTCCAGACCTTTATTCCCTGGAACTGTCTGGTTTGGAAGAGGTTGGAAAACGATATGGGGAGGACTCTCAGCAATTCAAGGATGCTTCTCAGATTCTTGTAGACTCTTTGCAAAAGGTATACTGTCTACTTAATGAACAAAATTCATGGTAATACTAAGAAAATAATTTTTATTTTGACTACAAAGTGGTGAGATATAACTTCATTAGTGCTGGCTTGCCTCATGCTTGTTTTTGTTGTTTGGTTTTTAAAATGCTGTTGTTTAATTATAAATTGAATGTTACAATTTGCCTCTCTGGAAAGTGTTGGCATGATTCTACAATGTGTTTAGATATTTTGAATAAACGAGTAGGGGTGTATTGAAACCTTATATCAACATTACTTGATATGTTTGTTTTTCTTAAACAAACACCTTGCATTTGAAAGAACCAGAATGTCTCATAAAAAGAGGCTCTTGGAAATGTGGAAATATCTTTATCCCAAGGTGCAGTGGTTAGTTTACCTTTGCCCACAAAGCTATGTAGATGTAAATTTCTACGAGTTTAAAATAACTGCTGTTCATCCATCAGTGTGCTCAAGAAAGGAATTCTTCAGCAGATCTTACGTAATCATTAGTTAAATTTTTATTACGATGAGTCACTTTTGAGAGTTTCCAAAGTGTGATGAAAAAAATTCAAAACCATTAATTTTTTAGGCCAAATACTTGTTGTCTTTAAGCATTGCTCTTTGGCCTCTTTGACCTTAAGCAAATGTATTTAAATAGTAGACATATTAGCATTTGGACCAGATTAAAATATCAGGTTCATAATTTCCCAGTGGGAGTTAGAGAACCTAAATATTTTGTTGGAACTCACAGACACATAATTAGGAAGTGAGTTGACCTTTTGTAAAAGGGATAGAAGAAGAGTAAGTTTCAGCCCAGAAAGTAGGCATGAGCCACAGTCCGCTGAGCATGATTGGGGGTTTGAAAAAGACCTTGTGAACCAGGGGAAGGTTGACACTTAGTGAAATTCTAAAATAGAACAAACTTCTATTGCTTTCCATAATTATTCCTGAAGCTGACATCTTTTGACGTCCTGCTAACAAAACTCTGCTTAATTCCTGGCTACAGTCTAGGCTTTTAATTAAACCACCTTTTCTTTTCCAGTTTGCAGATGAGATGTTTAATCTGTATGGTGGGAATGCAGTAGTAGAAGTGGTGGCTGTGAAGGAGTTTAACTCTCCCCTCTCAAGGAAGACTCGCTCCATTCTCCAGGCTTCACAGGTAGTAGAGTCACATTTTTTTTCATCTCATTTATTGAAAGTGATCCAAAGTGTATTGGTTCACCTGAGTCTAACTTTTTTTAAGGACTAAAATATTGGCTATGCTGTAGATGTGGGTGCAGCTTACTTACTTGTCTTGATTCTTCACTTTGTCGATCACTAACTTCACTTGAGGAGGACTCTGGAGGTCATCCAATCCAACCTACTGCTCAAACCAGAACTAATTTAGGAGCTGGATCAAGTTGCTCAGGTTCTTGTCGAGCAGAGTTCTTGAAAAGTCCATCCCTAGAAGTCCCACAGCCTCTCTTGCTCCAAAGTATTAACCACTTCCATGATGAAAACTTTTTCCCTTATGCCTTGTTAGGATTTGCCTTTCTGTGTTGTCTCCCCAGTGCATGCAAGTGCTGCCTCCCAGCTGTGGGAAAACATGTTTTCTTTGGCTGGACTCCAGACACAGTCCTGGATGCAGTTGTCTTGTGTCATTCCAGAGGCACTGCTGGCTCCTATTCCCTCTGTCTGCCAGGACCTCCAGTCCCTCTTTGCTGCTTCCCAGCTGCTCAGTCCCCAGCCTGTGCTGTCACCTGGGTTGCTCTGCCCCAGGTTCAGGACTTTGGATTTCATTTTCCTGTCACCTTCTTTTGGATTCCACTGATGCCACTCACATAATCACTTTTTTGCTTTCTGTGCCCTTGCATCAGATTTGTCTAGACGAAAGTGCATCTCTTATTTAGGTTGCTCAGACTTTGGATGGAGTTAAGATGTTTGGTGTGCTCTTTTTAAAGTAATAAATATTTTCTTTTTTGCAGAGTAAAAAAGAAAATCCATATAACCTTGCCTATCCATATAACTACGACTACTCTGTAATCTTCAACATTGTTCTGTGGATGATGATAGGTCTTGCTTTAGCTGTGATAGTTATCTCCTACAACCTCTGGAACATGGATCCTGGCTATGACAGCATTATTTATAGGATGACAAATCAGAAGATAAGAATGGATTGAACTGCACCGTGTTTCAGCACAGGAAGATGATGGAGAGCAAGGTCTCCTTTAGCCTAAGTGGAAAACAAATGTTCTGACATGGTTAATTGTGGAAGTTTTTTAAAGGTGCATTTATTTCTAAGTACTTTTTCCCCCTTTCAAGACTATTTTAAATGTTAGTAGTAGCACCAGATGGGATTTAGAAGTTGAAATCTGCTTGTTTAAAAAAAACAAAACAACACTCCTTGGGGTAATTGCTATTAAAGTGACATCATTACATTTTTTTTATCTTGTAACATGATTTTTTTGAAATGCCCTGTACTGCCTGTGCCTGTGCAAACCAGATAAACTGAAATTATGGTAGCAACATGTTTGAAACTTTTACATTGGAAGATCAAAAATTATAGCTAAATTGTTGTGTTGTATATTATGAACCTGTATTATGAAGCTGTAAATGTTTGGTGTAAATATTTATAATGGTTATATGTAACTTCAGAGAGGAAAGTAAATATTCTTCAGTAAAATACTAAATACAGAATCAGCCTAGGACTCCAGTAGCACAAACGGCATTTTGATCTCATGTTGATGGCTCAGAGGTGAGCTGTACAGAAGCATCACCCCAGACCTTTAATGGTTGGGAGGTGAATAACACTGGTGTGGCTGGTCTGTGCAGTGCAGTCTGTAAATCCTGAAGTAGCACCAGTCTGGTCATGGTCTAATGTCATGTACAGTTGAAAGTTCCTGATGCTTCATGTCCCTTCCACTTGTGTTGATGTTATTATTATTAAAAAAATCTTTATCTTTTGGTGATAAGAGTGGACCAACACTTATTATAGTATAAGGATTATAGTCCTGCTTCAACCATTCAATAAAACAAAGAACAGTTGTTCTGGAGTGCATTTATTCCTTGTGGCTTTGTAGATGTGGCTACTTCTGTTTAGGATTTGTTCAGCTGACCAGGGCAGGTATGGCAGCATCTGATGTGTGACAGTGGTCCTAAGCCTGCAGCAGTTTAAAATGTTATTCAGAAGAAAGATTATCTTGTGTGGATTTTCCTGAACCAAAGAGTGAGTGTAGTTAAAACAAGTGGTTTATCTCTGGCTAGGGTCTTTTTTAGAACTACCTCCTTAGAAACTCATTTATTCTTGTGATAAAAGGAGATCTTCCCTACTTACAGCAGCGTGAATGGAAACTACTTTTTTTACCATTTTGCCCTCTAATGTGCTAAACTTTCTCTGCTGTTAGGAGATAATTGTTCTACTTCCAGAAAAGATGTTCTCACTGAATTAGTCTCATTTACTGGGAATGTCTGAGTTGGGGGCATTGAAGTTGTTCCTGTCTTTGAGATTGTGGACCGTGATTTAGATTGAAATGAGCAAATTGCAGGTTTGCCTGAGTCCAAGAAATACAGTTCAGTATATGTTGCAATCACTTGAAATTACTTTTAATGACATTTAAAGTTAATCTGGATGATTGATACCAGTAGCTGGAAAGGAAGAATTGCACTGGCAGCTTCTCTGACAGGAATGTAATTATTGAACATTCTGTAACACCATGACAGAGTAGTCGAGGGAAGGCTCTCAGCCAGGTGTGAGAAGTAGGACACAGTGATTATGTCAATGATTATAATTAGATTTATTGCTAGTACAGTATCTAGATATTCCCAGTGCAGTATCTAAATAACAATTCTATCATCTCAAACAGTGGGTTCAGAGGTTTAGATTAGCAGTCCACTTCAGATACTGGTACAGAGTTTTACAGGAGCTGGTTATTTAAAGGGACTGTGTAATTAATGGTAAGTATTTAGCAGTTGTATTTTAGTCAGTGTGAAGTTGGCAGTGTGGAATTTTTTTAAATGCAGGACTTGCCACTGAGGTGGTCTCCTGTCAGCTCTCTCCCAGCTGCTGGTGGAAACTCTAATTTTACTTTTTAAAGCTGGTCTTAGACTACTTTGAAGGGTGAATTGCAATTCCCAGTTCTCCTGTTAGTACCACATTTGTTCCTTCTCATGGCTGCAGGTCTCCAGCTGGTATTAAAGGTGCTTTTGAGCACTGTCATGTGTGCTGTGTCTTAAATACCAAATGCTTTGTGCAGCACAGGCTGCATTTTGAACAACTCCAGATCCCCTGTACTTCAGTTTTAGGAAAGCCAGACACACTTTATTATACACCAATATTGGTCCATTACTGCTAATCAAAGAGGCAATTACAATTCTGATCACTGAGCCAGGAATAGCCTTTTCATACTTAGAATTAAGTTAATTAGAATGGAGGTGCCATCAACACTACCAGACCTGCTCTTGACTCTTCTCTTTAAAATTTAAATCACCCCAAGAATATAAATTGCAGTAAGATGTATGTGATATGGCAGAAATCATAGATTTTGTGCACAGAGCAATGAGAAAAGCAGCGAAACTGTCCAGTGAAGTTCTGTGAAGGAAGACAAGGGAGAAGCCAAGGCTGGAAGGGGATGCAAGGAAAGTAACAGCTGGTATTGGGATCCTGTGTGCCCAAAGTGAGAAGGGCAGGAGGGTTGTTCTGCAATATTTGGCAGCAAGCAGCTTTCACCAGGCTGGGACACTGACAGAGTGCTGTCAGTGGGATTTAGGATGTAACTGCTGCAGGAGTAGTGATCTGATCACCAAAGAGAGGTTTTCTTTGGGGAGCTTGGCCTCTGGCACAAAGGGTAATGTGTATTTGATTGGGGCTTCTTCAGACCTTGGTCTTATTTTGGCTACTATTTGGCTTGGGGTGGACCTGAGCTATTCTCAAGAAGTGCTGAAATCTCTGGAGAAGGAGAGAATCCTGAGTCAGAATTGAAGACTGAGTGCTGCTTTTGATACTTAGGTTAAAAAGAGAAAATAAGCCATAAAATAAAGGGTTCTTTGAAGAGTCAGTATGCTGCTTTTTCTAGATAAGGCCCCAGAGTCTAAACTGGCAGAGGGAGGTGCAATCAGCCTTTGCCTGCATCAGCTTCTCTGTGGCAGGAATGGTAACTCAGAGTTCTTGCAGCTGTAGTCACACACAGGCAAGGGAGGCCTAAAGCAGATCTGAAATGTGTAAATGTTACATCTAAAAAAAGGAAGTGGAAATGAAGAAACGACATTGAAATGCAAATGTTGAGCAACCTGGCAAGTGATTGCTGAGATTTATAGGTCACCCTTCTTGGATCTAAGAAGCACACTGCCAGAGTCTAGGTAAGGAGAAAAGCATCTCTCAAAACAAAACAAAACCCTCCAAAACAATGACATTCTGAATCCTATACTGACACAATTTTTGGCTATGGTGAAATGGGTGCTTTGAGCTAAAAAGGCAGAAATGTTCTCTAAAAAATATATACTTTTTTTTTTTTTTTTTTTCCTCAAGTGAGGGTTTGGTACTCTCCTGCATTTATTTTCCCCTCTGCAGGCCCTGAACCATGTTCTTAGGAATTTTCATCTTTGTAGAAGCTGGGAGAACCTTTCCATGTGAGTATTGCAGGACAGAAAAGGAGCCAGATCAAGGAAGACAGAAGTGGAACTATCAGATTTCAAACCTGTAAGAACAAAAGAAACTTGAAAAAAATGGGGAACTCAGAAGTTTATTTCCTGTCCTCTTGTGCCAGTAGTGCAGAGCATTGCTGTGGATGAACTGATCTGTAAAAGGCTCCTAGAGCCCATGGTGTGAAATCACCACCCTGGTGCTTCTGCCCAGAGTTGTGAATGTGTCCTGCCTGTCCAGGATGAGGGACAGGGGACAGAAAGCCCAGGTGGCCACATTCCTCTCAAATAAAAAGAGCAGAAACTGATGGGTGGCACAAAACCAAACATCAAATAGTGCTCCTGTGCCCTCTCCTGCCTGAACTGCTGGAAAAGCAGCTGCTACAGATGGTGTCTGTGTGTGGCAGGCAGGAGATGGGGCTGTCTAAAACCAGGAATGCATGGAAACCTGTGCTCTGGAAGTGTAGAGATTCTCCTGGATCTCTGTAACAACTCTCAGGAATTATTTTCTAGAATAGGTTAGAAAGACATGTACTGCATCTGTACTCTGCAAGGGTTGAGGACAGCACCTAGAATATCAATCCCATCCCTAAACAGGGACTTGCCTTGCCAGTGTGCCTTCAGAGCTTAAAGAAATTCCTCTGTTGCTGAAGGATGGATTCACACTAAAGGACACTGGCAATCAAATTTAGTATTGCTGATGTCACCTAACATCAACAAAAATACATAGTTCAGTTCTTGGCGTGAATACATATCATAAAATGTTTAAAATGTTCCATAAGGGGAACAAAATTGATGGTTGCACAGAATCACAAAGGCAGTCGAATTCAATTTAATTATGCTCCAGTTCATAAATTTGTGATGACAAATTTGCATGTCCTTAATCTAGTGAGCATATGTTTTTCGTTAGGCAATGGGTATAGAAGCAGTGGCTAAGATAAATAAATTCACAATATTTTAGCTGATCAGTATTTTAGATGGCCAGCACCGTAGTCACAGACTTGAATGACTTCAGTGATGCCAAATCTACTCACCTGATCAACCCTTGTATTTTAAATACTTCTGTACAATGGCATGGTCCAAGTACTCAAGCAATTGATATTAAAAAATAGTCTGCTGCAATACCTGAGTGATCAGGCAGAGCATCTGGGACACTGGAGAGCTAAGTGGAGCTCCAACCACACCCTACAGCAGGTGATCAATCAAAATCTTGACTGTGGTAAGCATCAGCTTGGAAAGGAAAAAAAAACAGCTCTTAACTATTTCTGTCACTTTTAGTCTCTGCTGTGGGAAAAAAAAAAGGGGAGAAAAAATACATAAAAACAGCTGTACCAATTATTTTAAATGGGCCCATCCCAACTTTTCTGCAAGCTGCAGAGCCAAGGGGCAGCCACATTCTGTGGGATACAGCACTGCCAAATCCAGAGCATCTCTGACTCCTTTGGAGACAGATGAGTCTGAACCACCCCTGCCCCACTGGTGGATGTGCAGTTCTCCCCTCTGAAATCTCCAGGGAGCTGTGTCCTGGGCTGTGATGGATTCCCTGGAGCAGGGAGGCTCTGCCCATGGCTGAATGGGGTTCTGCTCCCCAGGGAAGCCTGGTGGCACCCAAATGGGAGCAGCTCTGGATAACCTGACAGGAAAACAGGCTAGGAATAGGAAGTGCAATCAGCTGTCAGTCATGCAGAGAAGCAGATGGGGTGAGGAGGCTTAACTGGAAAAAGCACAAACTAAGACAAGCTTTCTCTATATATGAAATGGTTTTGATCTCCTTCTTGCATGTTTATGCACACACACAGTGTTATATTTATAAATGAAACCTTGGGAGAAGCTTCCTCCCCCCATTAAAAACAATACTTTTAATAAAAAGCAAAACTATTTTTAAGCTCCTTCCATATTTTAAAAGATATTTGAAAGAAAAAAAAAAAAAGGTATGCTCAATACTTTGTAAAAATGACAATTTATAAACTCAGAAGATGAATAGGAATACATCTAAAAAAGATGTCCAGGAAAAACATCTGTGCCTGTACCACTATCATCTCCCAGGTGATGCTGACCAGAAGCTGTCTTTGATGTGTGTTACTTCTGGAGAAAAACAAAATAATCCATCAAAAATAAGCACAAGTGACTTAGGAAACAAGCAGGACACAAATAGTACTGTTGGAGTGTAACAGCCTCAGTACCAACCTGCACAAGGGTCACTTAAATGTCACCTTTGTCCCTTAACTACCGTGTTTTATGCAAGGGAGTGGAAGAGTCAGCCCTGAAGGGGAGACAGAGGGAGTCAGAGGGGCTGACTCCTCACACTGCCCCAGGACTCAAACAGCAATGAAAAGCCTGAAATTTTAGAAAGTGATTTCAAGGCAGTGCTCCCTCCAAGAGAGCCTCCCCAGCCATCCCAGGGCAGAGCTGGAGTGTCCAGAGCTCCTGGTGAGGGGATCACTGCCAGACCAACACTCCATGCCAGGAACATCACTCTGGAAAGCCTCTGACATGTCACAACTGCAGTCATGATCTTGTCATGAGACCAGCTTCCTGTCTGGGACACACTGTCCAGACTGCAACAGCACAAACCACCAGTCTGCACTTCACTTCCTCCTCTGCTCCCTTTTTTTTTTTTTTAATTTTTTTTTTTTTTTTTTTTTTTTTTTTTATTTGTTTGGTTTGGTTTGGTTTGGTTTGGTTCGGTTGTTTGTTTTGTTTTTTTTTTTTTGCTGGGGTTTGGTTTTTTTCCTTTGTTTGATTTATTTTTCTGTTAACCCAGAGGTCCCCAGGAATTCACCAGCACAAGAATCACTTTTATTTCTTCTTTCCACCCTGTGTTCAGCCGTTTTCACCCCGCAGACCAGATTCTTTAAAAATGCCACAGCTGCTGAAATATTCAAATTGTTGGAAGTGGTGAAACAAGTCCTACTTGCCATCTTTCCAGCACTGAGTAGGAGTAATTGGTTACTGTAGCCTGAATTAACTGTTTGGCAGAGGGGAAAAAAATCTAAAAAGCGGAAGTCTTTAAATGCTGACAAATTCCTTTTCAAATTTCCCAGTAACATGCAGCTTAATCTTAGCTGGAAAATAAACACACTGGCATTCTTAGCTCCATTTTATTCTCCTCAAGCTCCTCCTCTTTGGTCTCTGTTAAAATTTGGTTTTAGTCATGTTTCTGTTTTTCAAAGCATTGTAGCCTCTGCACTCCAATCCTTCAGAAAGTCGTTTATAATCTGCATCTCTGGCAAGTGTTGGAGTAGCACAAAAGAACAAGAAAATTCTGATGGAATTAAGTATTCCTACATAGGACATTATTCCTCAGGACATCCCTCACTCAGGAAGACACGTGAATGAATTCTCCAGGACTGGCCTGTTCTTGCACAGCTCAGGTGATCTTCATTCCATCAGCTTTGAGCTGCTCTCTGCCACTCCCTGAACTAGGCTGAGCCTGCCTTGGCACTCTGACAAAGATCTGGGATGGGATGGAGGAACATTTATTTATTTATTTATTTATTTGAATGCCAATTCAGATGGGGAGGAAAATTAAGAAAAGCAAAGAGAATCAGATTAAGACGTTAATCTTTTTCCTTAAAAATGAAGGTATGGAAAGCAATGATGCAGGAAGGATGTTCTGGCTCCCTCTCAGTTGCAGGGAGGATGTCCCAGCACCAGGGCTGGAAGAGAGGCCGTGGGGAAGAAGCAGCCAGGGGCTGTCCCTCTCTCCATCCCTCTGCAGGACACTGGGCCAGCCCCTGCTGCTCTCCTCCCTCCGCTCCCTACACTCCTCATTAACTTCACATCAGTTCTTGAAAGAGCTGTGGCTGTGTGGATTTTGTTGTTGTTCTTTGTGCCAAAGAAAGAAGCAAGATGCTTCCCACAGCCTAAGAGCAGCTGCCTGACTCTGGTCCTAACTCTGCCCAAAGAGGCTGGAACAAGATGGGAAAGGGGCAGATTTTTTTCTTGGATTCTCACAAATATCACCCCATGCTCACAGCTTTCTCCGGCTGACTTAATCTCTGTAGTGCACCACAAAGCCCAGAGCAGTGAGGATCTCCAGGAGCCTGCCTCCCTGGAGATACAGGGAGGACTTGGGAATTTAGGCAGAAGCCTGTAATTAAGACAGAACCTGCCAAATTTATAAACAGCATTTTACAGCACATTTGCCTGTAATGGATCTGGGTTTGGAGACACAGGAGTGCACTGCTAGTCCTACATTTATTATGGAATGCAAAGCACAACCCCTTGTTTTATTTGATTTTTTCTTTCTACAGCTGTAAAGCAGTGGCACCTTCTGCACACAGTGAATCTCATGTCTCCCTTTGGGGGTGAGGAAGAAGAAACTCTCATTTCTGAGGAGCACTGGAGCTCACTGAGGTCTCCAGTTCCCCAGGGAGAAGGAAGAGCTCAGCAGAG
>NW_026612875.1:0-25095 GCF_029582105.1 Oenanthe melanoleuca | reverse complement strand
TTCCACCGTCCAGAAAGCGGCGGGGCCAAAGCCACCGGCTGCAGCCACAGCTGATCCAGCACCGGGCACCTTGGGCCTGCGGCAGGCGAGGGCCTCAGGGCGGGTGGGGGCACTCCCTCTGTTGCCGCTACACGGCCGACCCTGGCCCAGCAGAGCCCAGCAGGGATCTCCGCGAGGCGCTGCTGCTCGGGCGGCATTCCGCGACCGCGAAACGGAACGAAGCGGCCCCGCGGGGCGCCCGGGAGGCCGTGAGGCGCGCGGCAGCCCCGCGTGCCGGGCTGCGCGGGAAGGAGCAGCGGGACCCCCGCCCCGTCCCCGAGAGCGCGCCAGGCCCGCCCCCGCCCCCGCCCCGCGCCCCCCAATCACCGCCCGCCGCCGCCGCCCGGGCTCGGCGCCCCTCGCTGCCTATAGGACCGGAGCGAGGAGCTGAGCCTTCCCATTGGCCGCACGGCTGCCCATCTCGCCATAGTCCCGCCCCCTTCGCTCCCCTCCTCCCAGGCGCCCGGGCGGCGCCAAGGACACCGGGGCGCGACCGCGGGCCCCCGGCCCAGCGCGGCCCGCGGCGCGACCCCCGCCCCTCTCCGGCGTCGGCGCCCGCCCCCGGCCCTCCAGCACGGCTGGGTCTGGCCCCACTGTCCGGCCCCGCCGCGGAACCCACCGGCGTGTCCGTATGTCCCGCTCGTGGCCCCGGCTCTGACAGCGGCCCCGACCACCGGTCCGCCCGGCCCCGCCCCCCGCGTCACCACGTCGCGTCACCACGCCCCTCTTGCCACGCCTTTCGATTCCGACCCAATGCGACTGCGCCGCCCGGCGAGAAAGTGTGGTGGGGCCGGGCAAGGCAGGGCGCGTTCGTGTCTTGGGGTCCGCTCTACGTTCTGGGCACCCTCACCATGGCCAGAGAGCTCTCACCATGGTCAGAGAGCTCTCACCATGGCCTGGGGTCCGCTGTACGGTTTGGGAACCCTCACCGTGGCCAGAGAGCTCTCACCATGGCCTGGGATGTGCTGTGTGTTCTGGGGACCCTCACCATGGCCAGAGAGCTCTCACCATGGCCTGGGGTGCACTCTACGTTCTGGGGACCCTCACCATGGCCAGAGAGCTCTCACCATGGCCTGGGGTGCACTCTACGTTCTGGGGACCCTCACCATGGCCAGAGAGTTCTCACCATGGCCTGGGATGTGCTCTGTGTTCTGGGGACCCTCACCATGGCCACAGAACTCACCATGGTCTGGTGACACCCACCGTGATTCATGGCTCACAACACTCATCATGGCTTAGTAACTCTCATCATGGCTCCAGGACCCCAACCGTGGCCTCTGCCATGGCCTAGGGACCTCCACTGTGTTGTGGAGGACCCCTTGCCCTGAGGCAACTCAGGCTTTTGGGGATATCCCACGATGTGTGACAGCCAGCAGATGCCCAGCAGGGCATGGGAGGTGCTCTGGGAGCTCTGCATTTTTGGCAATTTCCTGACAGTGAGTCATGGTGGTGCCAGTCTTGGCCACAGCAGCTGTGCAAGGCTGGAAGGCACTTTCAGGAAGTGAAACGGATGCCTGGAAAACACCCCAACAGCCCGAGTCCACGCAAGCCTGGCCACGCACATCCGTGGTCCTCCCAGCATGGTGAAATCTCCAGCACACCGGATGGACATGAGGATGAGGAGTGTCCCTAAACACTGTGACATGAGTGAGCACAAGAAATTGAGTGGAGAACAGGGTCCTGCACCCACTGGTATTGGGACAATGAGGACAAGAGGGGTGACAGAGGAGGCACAGCTGGCTGTGGCACCAGGGGTCTGGGCAGTAGAGGAGGAAGCCATGGGGAAAAGGTGGAGTGGCAGCACTTGCACCACTGGCCACTTCCGAGACACTCACAATGCCCGGCCCTGACAAGGGTGCTTGTCATCACAGCTGGGCTGAGACGGGCATTGGAACTGGGGCTGGAGCTGGCACTGAGTGAGTCCAGCTCCCTGCTGGGTCAACCAAATGGCAGGCTGGCACATGGTCACAGGCCCCACACAAACCCCAACCATCCCCTCTGCTCTCTGCCCCACACACTATACCTGGAGCACACTTCTGGCTGCCCTACAACCCTGCTCTGCCCTATACTCTGGTCCTGGAGCCCTATGCTCTGGTCCATGCTCTGCCTCCCCATGCTCTGCGTGGGGGCAACCAACCCCCCCAGCCCTGTAGTCTCGACAGAGTAATTGGGCAAAACCGGGCGTTGTGAAACCTGGAAATCCCACTCTGACGGCGCTTCCTTCTAGAGGCTCTTGAAAACCAGCCACACTGACGCCGGGCTCAGAGAGCAGCCAAGCAGCACTGCAGACAGGACAGGCAGGAGCAGGCAGCCAAGTGCCTCAGAAGTTTGCAGGTACTGTGAAGCCTCTGCCCAGAACTCTGCAGTCAGTGGCGGCAATGGCATCTGTCCCTGATTTGGACACACTGGAGAGCAGCAGGTAAGAACAGACATGCCGGAGAGGACTTTGGGGATGTGTTGCTGCCTTCCTGACCCTGACTTCACCACCTCCCTTTGCCTTTCAGCCTGAATGAGGAGACGCTGTATGGCCCCAATTGTGTCTGCCCACAGAAGGTAACACTGGGGCGGTGGGAGTGGTGGGGTCCATGTTGTGTGGAAGCCAGGCAGGCTCTCACCCTGCATCCCCTTTCTTCCCCAGAAGCCCCGACTGGACTTGGAGGTGACGTCGCCTGGGGTGGGAATCCAGGTGACGGTGACAAAAGGACACCTTTCCAGGACCTTTCGCCAGGCTGCCGTACTGGTGGCTGCTGTGACCAAGCTCCTAAAGCAGCCATCACACAACGACTTTGCTGATAGTGACCTTGGCAGCTTCTTCGATGATATTTTCGGTATGAGGTTGATGTCAGGGGTGTCCCCCCAGACAGAGGATATTCTTGGGGGTACTCCTGGACCTGGGAGCAGCATCCTCCTGACTGTCTCACTCCCCACAGAGCCTGTCTCTTTCCAGTGCATCAAGGGCAGTTATACCAGGGCACCCGTTTTCCGCTACACTCGCTCCCAGTCCTTCGACATCCTGGATATTGACCACAAGTGCTTCGTACTGGAGTCACCCACCCAGCTGGTGGCCCTGCACCTGCAGGGGCCCTCTGCTGGACGGAAAGGTGAAAGCATGTGCTCCCATCCCAGTGTCCCTGTCCCCCAAACCCAGGACCACCCGGGAGCCACCCCATAACGCCATGACCACCCATTTACCTGTCCCTTCTCTCTGCAGTGAAGCTCGACATTGCTCTGTACCGTCCCCGGTCATCGCAGCGTGGTCCAGGGTCTGGAAGGGTGCCGGTGGCGTTGGGTATCAAGGGCTACCAGCTCTACATGTCCTGTGTGATGAGTGACACTAAGCCCGTGCTGCAGCTGGAGGTGAGCAGGGGGGTCCCAGCAGTCTGTCCTCTGGGGGGCTCGGGGCTCCACTGCACCTTGACCCTCATTTCACCGCCCTGGCTATAGGAAGCTGACATCAGGAGGGACATTGAGAGTGTGGAGCTGACCCGCTTCATCTTCTACCGCCTGGACAGCCCAGCTGAGGGGACCACCCGCTTCGAGTCGGCCGCCTTCCCCGGCTGGTTCATTTGCACATCCCTGCAGCCCCGCCAGCCTGTCGGTATCACGAACACCCCAGACCAAGTGAACATTGCTACCTATGAGCTGAGTGGGCACTGAGGATGCTGCATCAACCCAACCGGCAGTCACCGGTTTTCAGGCTGTATGTACTAAGTACAACCCCCTGGGACATGACCCCCCCTCCCCACCTATTTCATGTGAAATAGGAGCTCTGGGCCCCATGGACTCGAGCCATCCCAACCTTATTTATTTGTTTATTTATTTATTTAATGTGTCTGCCCATTGCTTTGGTACTTATTTATTATGCCCCCTTATTTATTTTTGCTTTTACCGTGTATGCGTATGGAGGTGGAAATAAAAAGTTCTCTAGGACAGCATTGCTCAGCTCATTGCTCATAGGGGATGGGGTTATGGATGGGAAAATCCTTCTGCTTTGGCTGCTTTTGGGGTGAAAACCAAGGGAGTGGGGGGCCACCCCACAGCCCAGGAATCACCTTGACCCGTGCAGGACCCTCCACCAGTCTGTCTCCATGCCCACATCACAGCTGGGAGGTGACTGGGGTGGGCATACCGTGTGGACCCCGGCAGCCCCGGCAGCTGTCTGGGGCTGTCCCCTCCGCCCCAGCTGCGGCCGGGACATGGCATGGTGGGCCACAGTGCAGCAGGACAATGAGTGGGGTGGCGTGACATTACAGGATGTGGCATGATATCACATAGTATGACGTAGTGTACCGTATCATACAATCTCACACCACACCGTGCCTTATCATGTGGCACAGCACGATGCAGCAGAGCACGATGCAGCCGTGGCATTGCGTGGTACCGCACAGCCTTGCATGGCGTGGTATGGCATTAAGTGGCGCTGCACGGCAGGGCAGGGCACGGCACGGCAGCGCACACCGCGCCGTGGCACGTTGTGGCCTGGCTCAGTGTCGCATGAGGCGGCTTGTCACGACACGGCAGCCGCGTCGCCGCACGCACCCACCGCGGCGGCCGCGACCACAGCAGGGGACGCGTTGTCACCGCCCCCTGCCCCCCGCAGCCAATAGCGGAGCCAAAGCCGGCGCTTGGCTCTCTCCATTGGTCGGTTTGAAGAAGGCGGTGGCCAATAAAGGCGCGGGGGCCGGTGGGAGCGTCAGTTGCGGTGCCGCGGCTGGGATCGAGCGTTCGGGAGCGTCCGGGAGCGTCGGAGCTGGGTCTGAGTCTGAGGGGTCCCGGTGCTGGGGGGCGCGGGCGGCCTGGGGGCCTCTGGGGGCGGAGGAGAGCGGAGCTGTGAGACCCTGCGACGCGGGGGTGCTGCGACCTGCGGACCCTCAGGGGCGGGTACCTTGTGGGGAGGCCGCGATTCTGTGGGAGTGCTGCACTGGAGGCGGGCAAAGATGGACCTGTGGGGAGGGTGTCAGGGCGGCCTGGGGGGCTGCTGCGGCCTTGGTGGGCAGGCTGCGGGTGGGCAGTGTGGGTGGGGGTGTGTAAACCAGCGGGAGGTGCCCACAAAACGGGCCCGGGGGCGCGAGTTGGGAGGATTGGAAGTATTATGTTGGTGCGTCGTGCGTCGGACACGCTTTTGGGGAGCGAAGGTTTATTTTGTACTTGTACCTCCCTTTGTATAGAGTTTTACAAACTATCCCCTAGAGGTCAGTAACAAACTGTTACTCCGTAGTAATTGGTCAGTCCAGAGAAAGTGCAGTCTACGTGCAGGGAAGAGTTTTTGTGAAATATCATTTTCATACTTCTACTGAGATGGTTGGTAATTGTTGAAACAGGTACAAGAAACAGTCTTAATCTGTAGAATTCTTTTGCAGGGAAACACGTTGTTTCTTGCCATTGCAGGACTTCTTTCTCACAAAGTTGGTAGCATTCTCACAGTTTATGTTGGATTAAGTCAGAATTCAGTCTGTGGGGCCTGTACAAGGCAAACGTGAGAGTTTGACTCAGAAGGACATGCTGGTCACAGTACACAGCAGTCCAAGAGAGCTCAAAAGGTCTCACTAAGGATTGCTGCTTACAGGAGCACAGGAGAATGTACTTTAGCAATAATAATTTTTCATCCTGGCTGCAATTCAGAGCTGTAACTTGCTTTGAAAACCACATCCCCAGGTCAAGGTCATGAGTTTCTGAGTCCAAATGGGGGGCATAGCAAAGATGGTTGAATAGACGGCAACGAGTCAAGTAGCTATTTTTCAAAGGAGTCTAGTTCGGTGTCCTGGTTTAGGACAAATTAGGGGAAGAATTTCTAAAAGGAGCTCTCTAAGAAACAAACTCTCCAAACTCCTCCCCCTCCCCCCACGGGGTTCAGGAAGGATTTCTGCAGAGGAGAAATGGAAAAAATTTGTTTATTTAGCAAACATACAGGAAAAAAAAAAACCACTCCCCAACACAAGGGAAAAACCCAGCCACAGGTGATGCAGAAAAAACTTCACCCATCCGTGTGCAGGTACAGGCTCAGAATGTCTCCAGCACTGGGGGGGGGGGGGGGGGGGGGGGCAGAAAGACATATTTCTTGTCACGAACAGATGTCTGGGGATTTTTTTGATGTCCACTGGTATTCCTAGCTAATAAGGAAAATAAAGCGAAGAAAAAAAAAAAAAAAAAAGAGAAGTGGGAAAAAGTGAGAAAGCAGCAAAGCAAAACAACCAAGCCAAAAGCCGAGCAGAAGCAGCGGGGGGGGGGAAAACGAGGGGGGCTTGCCAGCAGGCAGGCAGCAGCCACTTGTGCCCAGGGGGAGGGACACCACCTGGCTAGAAAAAACAAACCCTCCATGCATGAGCAGCACATATGATTTGGAAATACAGAGCACTATAACATCACCCCAGGACACCCTGACCAAGCTGTGCTGTCCTTGGAGCTGAAGGCTGTTTTGTCTTTCCATGTTCACAGGAGCAAGAAAGGTGATATGGAGTGTGCAGTAGAAGGTCCTCAAGAGCATGGCAGGCAAGGAGCTAAATCCACACAGCACCCTGGATTCCCTCTTCAGAAGCCCTCAAATGCATCTCAGGGGGCAGGAAGGCTGCAGACAGCAAACATCATGACTCTTCCTGCTTCCATGCAGACCAGTGGCAAGCTGTCACCTTCAGCCCCTGGTCAGCTAAACCCAGAAGGGAGCCAGAAGCCTGCACAGGAGACTGTCACTGCTGCAGCAGCTCAGGTGGGAAGTGACCACCCTCCTCCTGGAGCATTCTCTGAGTAAGGGGCTGCAGGACAGGCTGGTCTGGCACAACCTCGACCCACGAGCTTCCACATCACTGCAGCAGTTGAGAACTGTTCAATCTGCTGCAGACAGTCTCGGGAAGGCAGGAGTCTCGGCCCACAGGCAAAATTCGTCTGTAACATCAAGGCCTGTTCTGGGTTCAAAAGGCAGAATTGGGAACCAGCAACCTCAGGAAGAGCTGGCCTTGGATAAATTCAGGAAAACCCTGCCATTACAAAATACAAGTATTGGAAATGGACCATTGCAGCTCTCTAGATGCCTTTCTGCTTCTACTTCGGTGAGGCAACCTGGCACAGCTCCAGGGGGAAGCCTTAAGCACCACAGGCAACCCCCTCCAGTGAGATTTACGAGCAAGCCTCCCACTTTGGGCAACCCCCAGGGGACTACAAATAAAACCAGCCTGAACCCAGGTGTCACTTTGCCATGGCCAAGGCCCACAGTTAAAGAGGGCGTGGACAGGAAAGTGGTGCTTCCTGGACACATAGAAGAAGGCCAAGGGACAGGTCACTCAAACCAGTCCTGCAGCTGGCTGCACAGCTCCAGCACTCATATAGTTGAGGATGGTTTGAGGATAGACCAGCCTAAACCAGAAGAGCAGAAGGCAAGTGGCATGCAGGCTAGGACCCCACCAGCTCCAGATCGTAGGTAAGTGGCAGCTGGGCCACCTGGGTCCTGTCTCCTGGAAACAGCAGACTTTAAAGGGTTTGAGGCAGCACCATCCTGCTGAAAACAGAGTCCAAAGTCTCCTATGAGTGAAAGCTTGTTGGGAGGTTGATGCCCTGAAAAAGAAGGGGTTCAGGGTGATGTTGGATGGCACCCTGGGTTCCTCTGCCACCGATTCAGTAAGTGGAAGGAGAGTGTGTGGCCACTCTCCTGCTTTGGCCCCAAGGCTTATGCATGAGAGCATTTTCTTTTCCCAGTGCAGAACTCAAGGGTTTTTCTGAGATAGATGTACTGATTCTTTTTAAGCAGCTGAAGTTGGCTAAAGGGAGATTGCATGGAAAAACAGCCAGCTCTTGCCAAGCTGCTGTCTGCTGGGGTGGTAACTGATCTCTTGGTCTTTGGACAGGAAACAGCTGGAGGAGTGGTTGATATCCAAAGGCAGGAAATACAAGCGGCCACCCATGTCTCAGCTTTGGAAGCAGAATGTGATGCCACCCTCTAGAAAGATCAAAGCAAAAGAGAATCAAGAGAATCCACAGCAGCACTGCCAAGCAGCAAGGAAAACCACATTACCTGAGTGCCTGAAGCTCGTTGAGGAGGTGGGAATGGGAAAGGAGCTGCTTGAACGAGCTTCTCTCCTGGAGTGTGCCAGGGGATGAGGGCCATGTCCCTCCGGTAGCTAAGAGGGGTTGGGAATAAGTGTTCAGTTGACAGAGGGGAAACATAGGAAAATTAAAGCCCTCATAAAGTTATGGGTAGGCCAAAGGCATGCAGTGAGCTGTGCCAACCAGGAGAATAGAGAGGTACCCAGTTGAGGTAGAGACTGTTGTGGTTTAACCCCAGCCAGCAGCCAAGCCCCATGCAGCTGCTCATGCAGTCCATTGCTGCACTAGACTTCTCATTAGGAGTAGAAATGAGCCAAGACACACACTTAATAATGTGAAAAAGGTCCCAGATTATTCCTCCTTATAGCTTAGCTGTTCTGACTGATTACAGCAATCTCCTACTGTACAGTCTAACGGCCCCTTTGATGTGTTGCAGCTGTACAGAGAAGCAGTCATTGCTGGGGCTGAGGTGAGTGGAGCACGCCATGATTTGGACCTACAGAGCACTATAACATCACCCCAGGACACCCTGACCAAGCTGTGCTGTCCTTGGAGCTGAGGGCTGTTTTGTCTTTCCATGTTCACAGGAGCAAGAAAGGTGATATGGAGAGTGCAGTAAAAGGTCCTCAAGAGCATGGCAGGCAAGGAGCTAAATCCACACAGCACCCTGGATACCCTATTCAGAACAAGCCTTCAAATACATCCCAGGGAGCAGGAAGGCTACAGACAGCCAACATCATGACTCTTCCTGCTTCCATGCAGACCAGTGGCAAGCTGTCACCTTCAGCCCCTGGTCAGCTAAACCCAGAAGGGAGCCAGAAGCCTGCACAGGAGACTGTCACTGCTGCAGCAGCTCAGGTGGGAAGTGACCACCCTCCTCCTGGAGCATTCTCTGAGTAAGGGGCTGCAGGACAGGCTGGTCTGTCACAACCTCGACCCATGAGCTTCCACATCACTGCAGCAGTTGAGAACTGTTCAATCTGCTGCAGACAGTCTCGGGAAGGCAGGAGTCTCGGCCCACAGGCAAAATTCGTCTGTAACATCAAGGCCTGTTCTGGGTTCAAAAGGCAGAATTGGGAACCAGCAACCTCAGGAAGAGCTGGCCTTGGATAAATTCAGGAAAACCCTGCCATTACAAAATACAAGTATTGGAAATGGACCATTGCAGCTCTCTAGATGCCTTTCTGCTTCTACTTCGGTGAGGCAACCTGGCACAGCTCCAGGGGGAAGCCTTAAGCACCACAGGCAACCCCCCCAGTGAGATTTACGAGCAAGCCTCCCACTTTGGGCAACCCCCAGGGGACTACAAATAAAACCAGCCTGAACCCAGGTGTCACTTTGCCATGGCCAAGGCCCACAGTTAAAGAGGGCGTGGACAGGAAAGTGGTGCTTCCTGGACACATAGAAGAAGGCCAAGGGACAGGTCACTCAAACCAGTCCTGCAGCTGGCTGCACAGCTCCAGCACTCATATAGTTGAGGATGGTTTGAGGATAGACCAGCCTAAACCAGAAGAGCAGAAGGCAAGTGGCATGCAGGCTAGGACCCCACCAGCTCCAGATCGTAGGTAAGTGGCAGCTGGGCCACCTGGGTCCTGTCTCCTGGAAACAGCAGACTTTAAAGGGTTTGGGGCAGCACCATCCTGCTGAAAACAGAGTCCAAAGTCTCCTATGAGTGAAAGCTTGTTGGGAGGTTGATGCCCTGAAAAAGAAGGGGTTCAGGGTGATGTTGGATGGCACCCTGGGTTCCTCTGCCACCGATTCAGTAAGTGGAAGGAGAGTGTGTGGCCACTCTCCTGCTTTGGCCCCAAGGCTTATGCATGAGAGCATTTTCTTTTCCCAGTGCAGAACTCAAGGGTTTTTCTGAGATAGATGTACTGATTCTTTTTAAGCAGCTGAAGTTGGCTAAAGGGAGATTGCATGGAAAAACAGCCAGCTCTTGCCAAGCTGCTGTCTGCTGGGGTGGTAACTGATCTCTTGGTCTTTGGACAGGAAACAGCTGGAGGAGTGGTTGATATCCAAAGGCAGGAAATACAAGCGGCCACCCATGTCTCAGCTTTGGAAGCAGAATGTGATGCCACCCTCTAGAAAGATCAAAGCAAAAGAGAATCAAGAGAATCCACAGCAGCACTGCCAAGCAGCAAGGAAAACCACATTACCTGAGTGCCTGAAGCTTGTTGAGGAGGTGGGAATGGGAAAGGAGCTGCTTGAACGAGCTTCTCTCCTGGAGTGTGCCAGGGGATGAGGGCCATGTCCCTCCGGTAGCTAAGAGGGGTTGGGAATAAGTGTTCAGTTGACAGAGGGGAAACATAGGAAAATTAAAGCCCTCATAAAGTTATGGGTAGGCCAAAGGCATGCAGTGAGCTGTGCCAACCAGGAGAATAGAGAGGTACCCAGTTGAGGTAGAGACTGTTGTGGTTTAACCCCAGCCAGCAGCCAAGCCCCATGCAGCTGCTCATGCAGTCCATTGCTGCACTAGACTTCTCATTAGGAGTAGAAATGAGCCAAGACACACACTTAATAATGTGAAAAAGGTCCCAGATTATTCCTCCTTATAGCTTAGCTGTTCTGACTGATTACAGCAATCTCCTACTGTACAGTCTAACGGCCCCTTTGATGTGTTGCAGCTGTACAGAGAAGCAGTCATTGCTGGGGCTGAGGTGAGTGGAGCATGCCATGATTTGGACCTACAGAGCACTATAACATCACCCCAGGACACCCTGACCAAGCTGTGCTGTCCTTGGAGCTGAGGGCTGTTTTGTCTTTCCATGTTCACAGGAGCAAGAAAGGTGATATGGAGTGTGCAGTAGAAGGTCCTCAAGAGCATGGCAGGCAAGGAGCTAAATCCACACAGCACCCTGGATACCCTATTCAGAACAAGCCTTCAAATACATCCCAGGGAGCAGGAAGGCTACAGACAGCCAACATCATGACTCTTCCTGCTTCCATGCAGACCAGTGGCAAGCTGTCACCTTCAGCCCCTGGTCAGCTAAACCCAGAAGGGAGCCAGAAGCCTGCACAGGAGACTGTCACTGCTGCAGCAGCTCAGGTGGAAAGTGACCACCCTCCTCCTGGAGCATTCTCTGAGTAAGGGGCTGCAGGACAGGCTGGTCTGTCACAACCTCGACCCACGAGCTTCCACATCACTGCAGCAGTTGAGAACTGTTCAATCTGCTGCAGACAGTCTCGGGAAGGCAGGAGTCTCGGCCCACAGGCAAAATTCGTCTGTAACATCAAGGCCTGTTCTGGGTTCAAAAGGCAGAATTGGGAACCAGCAACCTCAGGAAGAGCTGGCCTTGGATAAATTCAGGAAAACCCTGCCATTACAAAATACAAGTATTGGAAATGGACCATTGCAGCTCTCTAGATGCCTTTCTGCTTCTACTTCGGTGAGGCAACCTGGCACAGCTCCAGGGGGAAGCCTTAAGCACCACAGGCAACCCCCCCCAGTGAGATTTACGAGCAAGCCTCCCACTTTGGGCAACCCCCAGGGGACTACAAATAAAACCAGCCTGAACCCAGGTGTCACTTTGCCATGGCCAAGGCCCACAGTTAAAGAGGGCGTGGACAGGAAAGTGGTGCTTCCTGGACACATAGAAGAAGGCCAAGGGACAGGTCACTCAAACCAGTCCTGCAGCTGGCTGCACAGCTCCAGCACTCATATAGTTGAGGATGGTTTGAGGATAGACCAGCCTAAACCAGAAGAGCAGAAGGCAAGTGGCATGCAGGCTAGGACCCCACCAGCTCCAGATCGTAGGTAAGTGGCAGCTGGGCCACCTGGGTCCTGTCTCCTGGAAACAGCAGACTTTAAAGGGTTTGGGGCAGCACCATCCTGCTGAAAACAGAGTCCAAAGTCTCCTATGAGTGAAAGCTTGTTGGGAGGTTGATGCCCTGAAAAAGAAGGGGTTCAGGGTGATGTTGGATGGCACCCTGGGTTCCTCTGCCACCGATTCAGTAAGTGGAAGGAGAGTGTGTGGCCACTCTCCTGCTTTGGCCCCAAGGCTTATGCATGAGAGCATTTTCTTTTCCCAGTGCAGAACTCAAGGGTTTTTCTGAGATAGATGTACTGATTCTTTTTAAGCAGCTGAAGTTGGCTAAAGGGAGATTGCATGGAAAAACAGCCAGCTCTTGCCAAGCTGCTGTCTGCTGGGGTGGTAACTGATCTCTTGGTCTTTGGACAGGAAACAGCTGGAGGAGTGGTTGATATCCAAAGGCAGGAAATACAAGCGGCCACCCATGTCTCAGCTTTGGAAGCAGAATGTGATGCCACCCTCTAGAAAGATCAAAGCAAAAGAGAATCAAGAGAATCCACAGCAGCACTGCCAAGCAGCAAGGAAAACCACATTACCTGAGTGCCTGAAGCTTGTTGAGGAGGTGGGAATGGGAAAGGAGCTGCTTGAACGAGCTTCTCTCCTGGAGTGTGCCAGGGGATGAGGGCCATGTCCCTCCGGTAGCTAAGAGGGGTTGGGAATAAGTGTTCAGTTGACAGAGGGGAAACATAGGAAAATTAAAGCCCTCATAAAGTTATGGGTAGGCCAAAGGCATGCAGTGAGCTGTGCCAACCAGGAGAATAGAGAGGTACCCAGTTGAGGTAGAGACTGTTGTGGTTTAACCCCAGCCAGCAGCCAAGCCCCATGCAGCTGCTCATGCAGTCCATTGCTGCACTAGACTTCTCATTAGGAGTAGAAATGAGCCAAGACACACACTTAATAATGTGAAAAAGGTCCCAGATTATTCCTCCTTATAGCTTAGCTGTTCTGACTGATTACAGCAATCTCCTACTGTACAGTCTAACGGCCCCTTTGATGTGTTGCAGCTGTACAGAGAAGCAGTCATTGCTGGGGCTGAGGTGAGTGGAGCACGCCATGATTTGGACCTACAGAGCACTATAACATCACCCCAGGACACCCTGACCAAGCTGTGCTGTCCTTGGAGCTGAGGGCTGTTTTGTCTTTCCATGTTCACAGGAGCAAGAAAGGTGATATGGAGAGTGCAGTAAAAGGTCCTCAAGAGCATGGCAGGCAAGGAGCTAAATCCACACAGCACCCTGGATACCCTATTCAGAACAAGCCTTCAAATACATCCCAGGGAGCAGGAAGGCTACAGACAGCCAAACTCTTCCTGCTTCCATGCAGACCAGTGGCAAGCTGTCACCTTCAGCCCCTGGTCAGCTAAACCCAGAAGGGAGCCAGAAGCCTGCACAGGAGACTGTCACTGCTGCAGCAGCTCAGGTGGGAAGTGACCACCCTCCTCCTGGAGCATTCTCTGAGTAAGGGGCTGCAGGACAGGCTGGTCTGTCACAACCTCGACCCACGAGCTTCCACATCACTGCAGCAGTTGAGAACTGTTCAATCTGCTGCAGACAGTCTCGGGAAGGCAGGAGTCTCGGCCCACAGGCAAAATTCGTCTGTAACATCAAGCCTGTTCTGGGTTCAAAAGGCAGAATTGGGAACCAGCAACCTCAGGAAGAGCTGGCCTTGGATAAATTCAGGAAAACCCTGCCATTACAAAATACAAGTATTGGAAATGGACCATTGCAGCTCTCTAGATGCCTTTCTGCTTCTACTTCGGTGAGGCAACCTGGCACAGCTCCAGGGGGAAGCCTTAAGCACCACAGGCAACCCCCCCCCAGTGAGATTTACGAGCAAGCCTCCCACTTTGGGCAACCCCCAGGGGACTACAAATAAAACCAGCCTGAACCCAGGTGTCACTTTGCCATGGCCAAGGCCCACAGTTAAAGAGGGCGTGGACAGGAAAGTGGTGCTTCCTGGACACATAGAAGAAGGCCAAGGGACAGGTCACTCAAACCAGTCCTGCAGCTGGCTGCACAGCTCCAGCACTCATATAGATGAGGATGGTTTGAGGATAGACCAGCCTAAACCAGAAGAGCAGAAGGCAAGTGGCATGCAGGCTAGGACCCCACCAGCTCCAGATCGTAGGTAAGTGGCAGCTGGGCCACCTGGGTCCTGTCTCCTGGAAACAGCAGACTTTAAAGGGTTTGAGGCAGCACCATCCTGCTGAAAACAGAGTCCAAAGTCTCCTATGAGTGAAAGCTTGTTGGGAGGTTGATGCCCTGAAAAAGAAGGGGTTCAGGGTGATGTTGGATGGCACCCTGGGTTCCTCTGCCACCGATTCAGTAAGTGGAAGGAGAGTGTGTGGCCACTCTCCTGCTTTGGCCCCAAGGCTTATGCATGAGAGCATTTTCTTTTCCCAGTGCAGAACTCAAGGGTTTTTCTGAGATAGATGTACTGATTCTTTTTAAGCAGCTGAAGTTGGCTAAAGGGAGATTGCATGGAAAAACAGCCAGCTCTTGCCAAGCTGCTGTCTGCTGGGGTGGTAACTGATCTCTTGGTCTTTGGACAGGAAACAGCTGGAGGAGTGGTTGATATCCAAAGGCAGGAAATACAAGCGGCCACCCATGTCTCAGCTTTGGAAGCAGAATGTGATGCCACCCTCTAGAAAGATCAAAGCAAAAGAGAATCAAGAGAATCCACAGCAGCACTGCCAAGCAGCAAGGAAAACCACATTACCTGAGTGCCTGAAGCTCGTTGAGGAGGTGGGAATGGGAAAGGAGCTGCTTGAACGAGCTTCTCTCCTGGAGTGTGCCAGGGGATGAGGGCCATGTCCCTCCGGTAGCTAAGAGGGGTTGGGAATAAGTGTTCAGTTGACAGAGGGGAAACATAGGAAAATTAAAGCACTCATAAAGTTATGGGTAGGCCAAAGGCATGCAGTGAGCTGTGCCAACCAGGAGAATAGAGAGGTACCCAGTTGAGGTAGAGACTGTTGTGGTTTAACCCCAGCCAGCAGCCAAGCCCCATGCAGCTGCTCATGCAGTCCATTGCTGCACTAGACTTCTCATTAGGAGTAGAAATGAGCCAAGACACACACTTAATAATGTGAAAAAGGTCCCAGATTATTCCTCCTTATAGCTTAGCTGTTCTGACTGATTACAGCAATCTCCTACTGTACAGTCTAACGGCCCCTTTGATGTGTTGCAGCTGTACAGAGAAGCAGTCATTGCTGGGGCTGAGGTGAGTGGAGCACGCCATGATTTGGACCTACAGAGCACTATAACATCACCCCAGGACACCCTGACCAAGCTGTGCTGTCCTTGGAGCTGAGGGCTGTTTTGTCTTTCCATGTTCACAGGAGCAAGAAAGGTGATATGGAGTGTGCAGTAGAAGGTCCTCAAGAGCATGGCAGGCAAGGAGCTAAATCCACACAGCACCCTGGATACCCTATTCAGAACAAGCCTTCAAATACATCCCAGGGAGCAGGAAGGCTACAGACAGCCAACATCATGACTCTTCCTGCTTCCATGCAGACCAGTGGCAAGCTGTCACCTTCAGCCCCTGGTCAGCTAAACCCAGAAGGGAGCCAGAAGCCTGCACAGGAGACTGTCACTGCTGCAGCAGCTCAGGTGGAAAGTGACCACCCTCCTCCTGGAGCATTCTCTGAGTAAGGGGCTGCAGGACAGGCTGGTCTGTCACAACCTCGACCCACGAGCTTCCACATCACTGCAGCAGTTGAGAACTGTTCAATCTGCTGCAGACAGTCTCGGGAAGGCAGGAGTCTCGGCCCACAGGCAAAATTCGTCTGTAACATCAAGGCCTGTTCTGGGTTCAAAAGGCAGAATTGGGAACCAGCAACCTCAGGAAGAGCTGGCCTTGGATAAATTCAGGAAAACCCTGCCATTACAAAATACAAGTATTGGAAATGGACCATTGCAGCTCTCTAGATGCCTTTCTGCTTCTACTTCGGTGAGGCAACCTGGCACAGCTCCAGGGGGAAGCCTTAAGCACCACAGGCAACCCCCCCCCAGTGAGATTTACGAGCAAGCCTCCCACTTTGGGCAACCCCCAGGGGACTACAAATAAAACCAGCCTGAACCCAGGTGTCACTTTGCCATGGCCAAGGCCCACAGTTAAAGAGGGCGTGGACAGGAAAGTGGTGCTTCCTGGACACATAGAAGAAGGCCAAGGGACAGGTCACTCAAACCAGTCCTGCAGCTGGCTGCACAGCTCCAGCACTCATATAGATGAGGATGGTTTGAGGATAGACCAGCCTAAACCAGAAGAGCAGAAGGCAAGTGGCATGCAGGCTAGGACCCCACCAGCTCCAGATCGTAGGTAAGTGGCAGCTGGGCCACCTGGGTCCTGTCTCCTGGAAACAGCAGACTTTAAAGGGTTTGAGGCAGCACCATCCTGCTGAAAACAGAGTCCAAAGTCTCCTATGAGTGAAAGCTTGTTGGGAGGTTGATGCCCTGAAAAAGAAGGGGTTCAGGGTGATGTTGGATGGCACCCTGGGTTCCTCTGCCACCGATTCAGTAAGTGGAAGGAGAGTGTGTGGCCACTCTCCTGCTTTGGCCCCAAGGCTTATGCATGAGAGCATTTTCTTTTCCCAGTGCAGAACTCAAGGGTTTTTCTGAGATAGATGTACTGATTCTTTTTAAGCAGCTGAAGTTGGCTAAAGGGAGATTGCATGGAAAAACAGCCAGCTCTTGCCAAGCTGCTGTCTGCTGGGGTGGTAACTGATCTCTTGGTCTTTGGACAGGAAACAGCTGGAGGAGTGGTTGATATCCAAAGGCAGGAAATACAAGCGGCCACCCATGTCTCAGCTTTGGAAGCAGAATGTGATGCCACCCTCTAGAAAGATCAAAGCAAAAGAGAATCAAGAGAATCCACAGCAGCACTGCCAAGCAGCAAGGAAAACCACATTACCTGAGTGCCTGAAGCTCGTTGAGGAGGTGGGAATGGGAAAGGAGCTGCTTGAACGAGCTTCTCTCCTGGAGTGTGCCAGGGGATGAGGGCCATGTCCCTCCGGTAGCTAAGAGGGGTTGGGAATAAGTGTTCAGTTGACAGAGGGGAAACATAGGAAAATTAAAGCCCTCATAAAGTTATGGGTAGGCCAAAGGCATGCAGTGAGCTGTGCCAACCAGGAGAATAGAGAGGTACCCAGTTGAGGTAGAGACTGTTGTGGTTTAACCCCAGCCAGCAGCCAAGCCCCATGCAGCTGCTCATGCAGTCCATTGCTGCACTAGACTTCTCATTAGGAGTAGAAATGAGCCAAGACACACACTTAATAATGTGAAAAAGGTCCCAGATTATTCCTCCTTATAGCTTAGCTGTTCTGACTGATTACAGCAATCTCCTACTGTACAGTCTAACGGCCCCTTTGATGTGTTGCAGCTGTACAGAGAAGCAGTCATTGCTGGGGCTGAGGTGAGTGGAGCACGCCATGATTTGGACCTACAGAGCACTATAACATCACCCCAGGACACCCTGACCAAGCTGTGCTGTCCTTGGAGCTGAGGGCTGTTTTGTCTTTCCATGTTCACAGGAGCAAGAAAGGTGATATGGAGAGTGCAGTAAAAGGTCCTCAAGAGCATGGCAGGCAAGGAGCTAAATCCACACAGCACCCTGGATACCCTATTCAGAACAAGCCTTCAAATACATCCCAGGGAGCAGGGAGGCTACAGACAGCCAACATCATGACTCTTCCTGCTTCCATGCAGACCAGTGGCAAGCTGTCACCTTCAGCCCCTGGTCAGCTAAACCCAGAAGGGAGCCAGAAGCCTGCACAGGAGACTGTCACTGCTGCAGCAGCTCAGGTGGGAAGTGACCACCCTCCTCCTGGAGCATTCTCTGAGTAAGGGGCTGCAGGACAGGCTGGTCTGTTACAACCTCGACCCACGAGCTTCCACATCACTGCAGCAGTTGAGAACTGTTCAATCTGCTGCAGACAGTCTCGGGAAGGCAGGAGTCTCGGCCCACAGGCAAAATTCGTCTGTAACATCAAGGCCCGTTCTGGGTTCAAAAGGCAGAATTGGGAACCAGCAACCTCAGGAAGAGCTGGCCTTGGATAAATTCAGGAAAACCCTGCCATTACAAAATACAAGTATTGGAAATGGACCATTGCAGCTCTCTAGATGCCTTTCTGCTTCTACTTCGGTGAGGCAACCTGGCACAGCTCCAGGGGGGAAGCCTTAAGCACCACAGGCAACCCCCCCCAGTGAGATTTACGAGCAAGCCTCCCACTTTGGGCAACCCCCAGGGGACTACAAATAAAACCAGCCTGAACCCAGGTGTCACTTTGCCATGGCCAAGGCCCACAGTTAAAGAGGGCGTGGACAGGAAAGTGGTGCTTCCTGGACACATAGAAGAAGGCCAAGGGACAGGTCACTCAAACCAGTCCTGCAGCTGGCTGCACAGCTCCAGCACTCATATAGTTGAGGATGGTTTGAGGATAGACCAGCCTAAACCAGAAGAGCAGAAGGCAAGTGGCATGCAGGCTAGGACCCCACCAGCTCCAGATCGTAGGTAAGTGGCAGCTGGGCCACCTGGGTCCTGTCTCCTGGAAACAGCAGACTTTAAAGGGTTTGGGGCAGCACCATCCTGCTGAAAACAGAGTCCAAAGTCTCCTATGAGTGAAAGCTTGTTGGGAGGTTGATGCCCTGAAAAAGAAGGGGTTCAGGGTGATGTTGGATGGCACCCTGGGTTCCTCTGCCACCGATTCAGTAAGTGGAAGGAGAGTGTGTGGCCACTCTCCTGCTTTGGCCCCAAGGCTTATGCATGAGAGCATTTTCTTTTCCCAGTGCAGAACTCAAGGGTTTTTCTGAGATAGATGTACTGATTCTTTTTAAGCAGCTGAAGTTGGCTAAAGGGAGATTGCATGGAAAAACAGCCAGCTCTTGCCAAGCTGCTGTCTGCTGGGGTGGTAACTGATCTCTTGGTCTTTGGACAGGAAACAGCTGGAGGAGTGGTTGATATCCAAAGGACAGGAAATACAAGCGGCCACCCATGTCTCAGCTTTGGAAGCAGAATGTGATGCCACCCTCTAGAAAGATCAAAGCAAAAGAGAATCAAGAGAATCCACAGCAGCACTGCCAAGCAGCAAGGAAAACCACATTACCTGAGTGCCTGAAGCTTGTTGAGGAGGTGGGAATGGGAAAGGAGCTGCTTGAACGAGCTTCTCTCCTGGAGTGTGCCAGGGGATGAGGGCCATGTCCCTCCGGTAGCTAAGAGGGGTTGGGAATAAGTGTTCAGTTGACAGAGGGGAAACATAGGAAAATTAAAGCCCTCATAAAGTTATGGGTAGGCCAAAGGCATGCAGTGAGCTGTGCCAACCAGGAGAATAGAGAGGTACCCAGTTGAGGTAGAGACTGTTGTGGTTTAACCCCAGCCAGCAGCCAAGCCCCATGCAGCTGCTCATGCAGTCCATTGCTGCACTAGACTTCTCATTAGGAGTAGAAATGAGCCAAGACACACACTTAATAATGTGAAAAAGGTCCCAGATTATTCCTCCTTATAGCTTAGCTGTTCTGACTGATTACAGCAATCTCCTACTGTACAGTCTAACGGCCCCTTTGATGTGTTGCAGCTGTACAGAGAAGCAGTCATTGCTGGGGCTGAGGTGAGTGGAGCACGCCATGATTTGGACCTACAGAGCACTATAACATCACCCCAGGACACCCTGACCAAGCTGTGCTGTCCTTGGAGCTGAGGGCTGTTTTGTCTTTCCATGTTCACAGGAGCAAGAAAGGTGATATGGAGAGTGCAGTAAAAGGTCCTCAAGAGCATGGCAGGCAAGGAGCTAAATCCACACAGCACCCTGGATACCCTATTCAGAACAAGCCTTCAAATACATCCCAGGGAGCAGGAAGGCTACAGACAGCCAACATCATGACTCTTCCTGCTTCCATGCAGACCAGTGGCAAGCTGTCACCTTCAGCCCCTGGTCAGCTAAACCCAGAAGGGAGCCAGAAGCCTGCACAGGAGACTGTCACTGCTGCAGCAGCTCAGGTGGAAAGTGACCACCCTCCTCCTGGAGCATTCTCTGAGTAAGGGGCTGCAGGACAGGCTGGTCTGTCACAACCTCGACCCACGAGCTTCCACATCACTGCAGCAGTTGAGAACTGTTCAATCTGCTGCAGACAGTCTCGGGAAGGCAGGAGTCTCGGCCCACAGGCAAAATTCGTCTGTAACATCAAGGCCTGTTCTGGGTTCAAAAGGCAGAATTGGGAACCAGCAACCTCAGGAAGAGCTGGCCTTGGATAAATTCAGGAAAACCCTGCCATTACAAAATACAAGTATTGGAAATGGACCATTGCAGCTCTCTAGATGCCTTTCTGCTTCTACTTCGGTGAGGCAACCTGGCACAGCTCCAGGGGGAAGCCTTAAGCACCACAGGCAACCCCCCCCAGTGAGATTTACGAGCAAGCCTCCCACTTTGGGCAACCCCCAGGGGACTACAAATAAAACCAGCCTGAACCCAGGTGTCACTTTGCCATGGCCAAGGCCCACAGTTAAAGAGGGCGTGGACAGGAAAGTGGTGCTTCCTGGACACATAGAAGAAGGCCAAGGGACAGGTCACTCAAACCAGTCCTGCAGCTGGCTGCACAGCTCCAGCACTCATATAGATGAGGATGGTTTGAGGATAGACCAGCCTAAACCAGAAGAGCAGAAGGCAAGTGGCATGCAGGCTAGGACCCCACCAGCTCCAGATCGTAGGTAAGTGGCAGCTGGGCCACCTGGGTCCTGTCTCCTGGAAACAGCAGACTTTAAAGGGTTTGAGGCAGCACCATCCTGCTGAAAACAGAGTCCAAAGTCTCCTATGAGTGAAAGCTTGTTGGGAGGTTGATGCCCTGAAAAAGAAGGGGTTCAGGGTGATGTTGGATGGCACCCTGGGTTCCTCTGCCACCGATTCAGTAAGTGGAAGGAGAGTGTGTGGCCACTCTCCTGCTTTGGCCCCAAGGCTTATGCATGAGAGCATTTTCTTTTCCCAGTGCAGAACTCAAGGGTTTTTCTGAGATAGATGTACTGATTCTTTTTAAGCAGCTGAAGTTGGCTAAAGGGAGATTGCATGGAAAAACAGCCAGCTCTTGCCAAGCTGCTGTCTGCTGGGGTGGTAACTGATCTCTTGGTCTTTGGACAGGAAACAGCTGGAGGAGTGGTTGATATCCAAAGGCAGGAAATAAAGCGGCCACCCATGTCTCAGCTTTGGAAGCAGAATGTGATGCCACCCTCTAGAAAGATCAAAGCAAAGAGAATCAAGAGAATCCACAGCAGCACTGCCAAGCAGCAAGGAAAACCACATTACCTGAGTGCCTGAAGCTCGTTGAGGAGGTGGGAATGGGAAAGGAGCTGCTTGAACGAGCTTCTCTCCTGGAGTGTGCCAGGGGATGAGGGCCATGTCCCTCCGGTAGCTAAGAGGGGTTGGGAATAAGTGTTCAGTTGACAGAGGGGAAACATAGGAAAATTAAAGCCCTCATAAAGTTTGGGTAGGCCAAAGGCATGCAGTGAGCTGTGCCAACCAGGAGAATAGAGAGGTACCCAGTTGAGGTAGAGACTGTTGTGGTTTAACCCCAGCCAGCAGCCAAGCCCCATGCAGCTGCTCATGCAGTCCATTGCTGCACTAGACTTCTCATTAGGATAGAAATGAGCCAAGACACACCTTAATAATGTGAAAAAGGTCCCAGATTATTCCTCCTTATAGCTTAGCTGTTCTGACTGATTACAGCAATCTCCTACTGTACAGTCTAACGGCCCCTTTGATGTGTTGCAGCTGTACAGAGAAGCAGTCATTGCTGGGGCTGAGGTGAGTGGAGCACGCCATGATTTGGACCTACAGAGCACTATAACATCACCCCAGGACACCCTGACCAAGCTGTGCTGTCCTTGGAGCTGAGGGCTGTTTGTCTTTCCATGTTCACAGGAGCAAGAAAGGTGATATGGAGAGTGCAGTAAAGGTCCTCAAGAGCATGGCAGGCAAGGAGCTAAATCCACACAGCACCCTGGATACCCTATTCAGAACAAGCCTTCAAATACATCCCGGGAGCAGGAAGGCTACAGACAGCCAACATCATGACTCTTCCTGCTTCCATGCAGACCAGTGGCAAGCTGTCACCTTCAGCCCCTGGTCAGCTAAACCCAGAAGGGAGCCAGAAGCCTGCACAGGAGACTGTCACTGCTGCAGCAGCTCAGGTGGAAGTGACCACCCTCCTCTGGAGCATTCTCTGAGTAAGGGGCTGCAGGACAGGCTGGTCTGTCACAACCTCGACCCACGAGCTTCCACATCACTGCAGCAGTTGAGAACTGTTCAATCTGCTGCAGACAGTCTCGGGAAGGCAGGAGTCTCGGCCCACAGGCAAAATTCGTCTGTAACATCAAGGCCTGTTCTGGGTTCAAAAGGCAGAATTGGGAACCAGCAACCTCAGGAAGAGCTGGCCTTGGATAAATTCAGGAAAACCCTGCCATTACAAAATACAAGTATTGGAAATGGACCATTGCAGCTCTCTAGATGCCTTTCTGCTTCTACTTCGGTGAGGCAACCTGGCACAGCTCCAGGGGGAAGCCTTAAGCACCACAGGCAACCCCCCCCAGTGAGATTTACAGCAAGCCTCCCACTTTGGGCAACCCCCAGGGGACTACAAATAAAACCAGCCTGAACCCAGGTGTCACTTTGCCATGGCCAAGGCCCACAGTTAAAGAGGGCGTGGACAGGAAAGTGGTGCTTCCTGGACACATAGAAGAAGGCCAAGGGACAGGTCACTCAAACCAGTCCTGCAGCTGTGCACAGCTCCAGCACTCATAGTTGAGGATGGTTTGAGGATAGACCAGCCTAAACCAGAAGAGCAGAAGGCAAGTGGCATGCAGGCTAGGACCCCACCAGCTCCAGATCGTAGGTAAGTGGCAGCTGGGCCACCTGGGTCCTGTCTCCTGGAAACAGCAGACTTTAAAGGGTTTGGGGCAGCACCATCCTGCTGAAAACAGAGTCCAAAGTCTCCTATGAGTGAAAGCTTGTTGGGAGGTTGATGCCCTGAAAAAGAAGGGGTTCAGGGTGATGTTGGATGGCACCCTGGGTTCCTCTGCCACCGATTCAGTAAGTGGAAGGAGAGTGTGTGGCCACTCTCCTGCTTTGGCCCCAAGGCTTATGCATGAGAGCATTTTCTTTTCCCAGTGCAGAACTCAAGGGTTTTTCTGAGATAGATGTACTGATTCTTTTTAAGCAGCTGAAGTTGGCTAAAGGGAGATTGCATGAAAAACAGCCAGCTCTTGCCAAGCTGCTGTCTGCTGGGGTGGTAACTGATCTCTTGGTCTTTGGACAGGAAACAGCTGGAGGAGTGGTTGATATCCAAAGGCAGAAATACAAGCGGCCACCCATGTCTCAGCTTTGGAAGCAGAATGTGATGCCACCCTCTAGAAAGATCAAAGCAAAAGAGAATCAAGAGAATCCACAGCAGCACTGCCAAGCAGCAAGGAAAACCACATTACCTGAGTGCCTGAAGCTCGTTGAGGAGGTGGGAATGGGAAAGGAGCTGCTTGAACGAGCTTCTCTCCTGGAGTGTGCCAGGGGATGAGGGCCATGTCCCTCCGGTAGCTAAGAGGGGTTGGGAATAAGTGTTCAGTTGACAGAGGGGAAACATAGGAAAATTAAAGCCCTCATAAAGTTATGGTAGGCCAAAGGCATGCAGTGAGCTGTGCCAACCAGGAGAATAGAGAGGTACCCAGTTGAGGTAGAGACTGTTGTGGTTTAACCCCAGCCAGCAGCCAAGCCCCATGCAGCTGCTCATGCAGTCCATTGCTGCACTAGACTTCTCATTAGGAGTAGAAATGAGCCAAGACACACACTTAATAATGTGAAAAAGGTCCCGATTATTCCTCCTTATAGCTTAGCTGTTCTGACTGATTACAGCAATCTCCTACTGTACAGTCTAACGGCCCCTTTGATGTGTTGCAGCTGTACAGAGAAGCAGTCATTGCTGGGGCTGAGGTGAGTGGAGCACGCCATGATTTGGACCTACAGAGCACTATAACATCACCCCAGGACACCCTGACCAAGCTGTGCTGTCCTTGGAGCTGAGGGCTGTTTTGTCTTTCCATGTTCACAGGAGCAAGAAAGGTGATATGGAGAGTGCAGTAAAAGGTCCTCAAGAGCATGGCAGGCAAGGAGCTAAATCCACACAGCACCCTGGATACCCTATTCAGAACAAGCCTTCAAATACATCCCAGGGAGCAGGAAGGCTACAGACAGCCAACATCATGACTCTTCCTGCTTCCATGCAGACCAGTGGCAAGCTGTCACCTTCAGCCCCTGGTCAGCTAAACCCAGAAGGGAGCCAGAAGCCTGCACAGGAGACTGTCACTGCTGCAGCAGCTCAGGTGGGAAGTGACCACCCTCCTCCTGGAGCATTCTCTGAGTAAGGGGCTGCAGGACAGGCTGGTCTGTCAACCTCGACCCACGAGCTTCCACATCACTGCAGCAGTTGAGAACTGTTCAATCTGCTGCAGACAGTCTCGGAAGGCAGGAGTCTCGGCCCACAGGCAAAATTCGTCTGTAACATCAAGGCCTGTTCTGGGTTCAAAAGGCAGAATTGGGAACCAGCAACCTCAGGAAGAGCTGGCCTTGGATAAATTCAGGAAAACCCTGCCATTACAAAATACAAGTATTGGAAATGGACCATTGCAGCTCTCTAGATGCCTTTCTGCTTCTACTTCGGTGAGGCAACCTGGCACAGCTCCAGGGGGAAGCCTTAAGCACCACAGGCAACCCCCCCCCAGTGAGATTTACGAGCAAGCCTCCCACTTTGGGCAACCCCCAGGGGACTACAAATAAAACCAGCCTGAACCCAGGTGTCACTTTGCCATGGCCAAGGCCCACAGTTAAAGAGGGCGTGGACAGGAAAGTGGTGCTTCCTGGACACATAGAAGAAGGCCAAGGGACAGGTCACTCAAACCAGTCCTGCAGCTGGCTGCACAGCTCCAGCACTCATATAGTTGAGGATGGTTTGAGGATAGACCAGCCTAAACCAGAAGAGCAGAAGGCAAGTGGCATGCAGGCTAGGACCCCACCAGCTCCAGATCGTAGGTAAGTGGCAGCTGGGCCACCTGGGTCCTGTCTCCTGGAAACAGCAGACTTTAAAGGGTTTGGGGCAGCACCATCCTGCTGAAAACAGAGTCCAAAGTCTCCTATGAGTGAAAGCTTGTTGGGAGGTTGATGCCCTGAAAAAGAAGGGGTTCAGGGTGA
>NW_026612874.1:0-25183 GCF_029582105.1 Oenanthe melanoleuca | reverse complement strand
CAGTCATTAGCAGACACAGGGGAAGCAGGAAGCTTGTGTCAGAGCTGTCTCAAATCAAACAAAAAATTGAGCAGACTCCTGCTTCCTAGACAAAAAGCCTCACCAGTGACTGATAATACATAAGAAAATCAGACACTGGCACCATGTCCAGCATTTGTATTTTATATAAGGATAGGAAAAACTAAATGCTGTGAAATATCTTTGTTGGGCTTTTCCCTTTGGGGACATTCAGATGGCAGTGGTTTCCAGAGCAGAAAGAGAAAGCAAGAGCTGACTGAGGTGTCCAACCAGGACATTCTTCAGTGCTATGGGCTGATCTAACTCAACCCCTTTCCTCCCAGCAGCTGAGCAGACAGGTACCATCACTCATTGCCAAGCTCAGTTCTTAGTCTGTCTCTGGTTCCACTGCTTGCAAGCCCCTGGCAAAACCCACTTCTCAGGCTGCAGGTCCTTGTGGACAATAATTTGATTGCTCTCATGGTGCAAGGACCCTCAAAGAAAACCTGTGCATGTTCACCTGCTCATGAGAGAGCATGGACAGTTGTCACCCCAGGATTGTTGCACACTGGATGTTACAGAGGTATAATAGCAGCCACATAAAATTTGAAAGGGTTTATTTCCCATGGAAAAGGCATTGAGCTGAATCATCTTTTGACCTGTGACATTCTAGCAATGATTTATGTTCTAAAAGATTTTTCACTGGGGCCTTAAAATGTATTTCATGCTCAGAATGGCCAGGGTGATTTTTTAGCTTTGGGCCTTCTGTGTACTTGCAGGAAATGAGCAAGAAATAGGACAGGGAACAGAGAAAAATCAAACCACAGATCTTCACAGCTATGGGGTCTATAAATGTATTTATGACACAGGTGACAAACAAGGCTGCAAGTGAGCACATTGATCAGTTTGGCCTGTTGGTTCAACCCTCTCTTCAGATAAATCCAATGTAGCTGAAAGGCAGAAACTAAAGAAGCAGGGGTTTTTAATTATCTGAAGAAACTACCATATGAATATCTGTAGTGTGCACTTCTTTCATGCTACCTAGTCATACTGCTGACCAGTATAAACCAGTATGGACCAGTATGGACCAGTATGGACCAGTAAAAACCGGTATGGACCAGTATGGACCGGTATGGACCAGTAAAAACCAGTATGGACCAGTATGGACCAGTATGGACCAGTATAAACCAGTACGGACCAGTATGGACCAGTATGGACCAGTATGGACCGGTATGGACCAGTATGGACCGATATGGACCAGTATGGACCAGTATGGACCAGTATGGACCAGTATGGACCGATATGGACCGATATGGACCAGTATGGACCAGTATGGACCAGTATAAACCATTATGGACCAGTATGGACCGGTATGGACCATGTATGGACAGTATAAACCCCAAACCCAACCCCATTGACCCCAATGACCCCAAACCCAATGATAACCCCAGTGACCCCGTTCATCCCTCACTGACCCCGTGACCCGTCGCTGACCCCGTTAACCCCTCACTGACCGCAGGGTGTCGGGGTCGGTGCTGCCCGTGACCCTCAGCCCGTAGAACCCACTGACCCCAAACCTGACCCCAGTGACCCCAGTGACCCCACTGACCCCACCCCTGACCCCACTGACCCACTGACCCAAACCTGATCCCAGTGACCCCACTGACCCCACTGACCCCAAACCTGACCCCAGTGACCCCACTGACCCCGTGACCCCAAAATTGATCCCATTGACTCCATTGGCCCCAAATTTGACCCCACTGACCCCACTGACCCCAGTGACCCCAAATTGGATGCCACTGACCCCTCAGTGATCGGGGTCAGCAGTTCCCGTGACCCTCAGCCCGTAGAACCTCTGCATGGCCCAGTGACCCCAGTGACCCCAGTGACCCCAAACCTGACCCCAGTGACCCCTGACTGACCCCAGTGACCCCAAACTGGATCCCAGTGACCCCAGTGACCCCAGTGACCCCAAACCCAACAATGACCCCAAACCTGACCCCATTGACCCCATTGACCCCAAATTTGACCCCATTGACCCCACTGACCCCAAACTGGATCCCAGTGACCCCACACCCAACCATGACCCCAAAATTTGACATTTCTGGATCCCATTGACCCAAACTTGACCCCAGTGACCCCAAACTGGATCCCATTAACCCCTGAGTGACCGGATGGTGTCGGGGTCAGCAGTTCCCGTGACCCTCAGCCCGTAGAACCTCTGCATGGCCCAGTGACCCCGTGACCCCTCAGTGACCCCTCAGTGACCCCGTGACCCCTCAGTGACCCCGTTAACCCCGAATTTAACCCCTGACTGACCGGATGGTGTCGGGGTCAGCAGTTCCGGTCACTCTCAGCCCGTAGAACCCGGGGGGCAGGTACCCGAACTGCCGCAGCCACGCCTGCCAGAAAAATTGGGGAGAAAACCCAAAAGTTCGGGATTTTTTGGGGATTTTTTTAGGATTTTTTTGGGATTTTTTACGATTTTTTTACGATTTTTTTACGATTTTTTTTTTTATTTTTTACGATTTTTTGGGGTTTTTTGAGGATTTTTTTGGGGTTTTTTTGAGGATTTTTTGCGGATTTTTGGGAATTTTTTTGGGATTTTTTTTTTATTTTTTACGGTTTTTTTACGATTTTTTACGATTTGTTTTGTGGTTTTTACTATTTTTTGCGATTTTTTGGGGATTTTTGGGGATTTTTTTCGGGGATTTTTTAGGGATTTTTTGGGGATTTTTGGGGATTATTTGGAGATTTATTGGAGATTTTTTTGGGAATTTTTTTTTGATTCTTTGGGGATTTTTGGAGATTTTTTGGGATTTTTTTGGGATTTTTTGGAGGTAGTTTTGGGGATTTTTTTTTGGGATTTCTTTCGAATTTTTTGGGGATTTTTTGTTTTTTTTTTTCAGATATTTTTGGGATATTTTTGAGGATTTTTTGGGATTTTTTTAGGACTTTTTACGATTTTTTGGGGATTTTTTAAGGGATTTTTAAAGTATTTTTTTGGGATTTTTTCATAATATTTTGGGATTTTTTGGGGATTTTTTTAGGGATTTCTTTTGGGTTTTTGACAATTTTTGGGGTTTTTTTTAGGGATTTTCAAGGGATTTTTAAAGTATTTTTGAGTATTTTTTGGCGATTTTTTGGTGATTTTTTGGGGATTTTTTTTTTTTATTTTTTGGGATTGTTTGGAGATTTTCTGGGGATTTTTTGGGGATTTTTTTGGGACTTTTTGGGGATTTTTTTGGGACTTTTTGGGAAATTTCTTGGGAAAAATGGAAAAAATTTGGGATTTTTTGGGTTAAAACCCCCAAATTTGGGGATTTTTGGGGTTAAAATCTCGAATTTTGGGGTAAAACCGCGGAATTTGGGATTTTTTTGTGTTAAAACTCCAAAATTTGTGGATTTTTGGGCTTAAAAATCTCCAATTTTGGGAAAAATGGAAAAAATTTGGGGTTTTTTAGGTTAAAACCCCCAAATTTGGGGATTTTTGGGGTTAAAATCTCAATTTTGGGGTAAAACCGGCGGAATTTGGGATTTTTTGTGTTAAAACTCCAACTGGTTTCTTGAGATTTGAAGAAATGTATGTTCACTCCACCATGGAAGTTGTAGTTCCTTTTGTTAGTTCTTTAGACCACCTTTTTCAAACTGTTTTAAATTCAAATAACATCCTAACAAACATGTGAGATATCTTACACAGACCTCTCACAATGGTTTTCATCTTAAAAAAAAAAAATAGATTGTGAATATTTGATTTTGGCTTCCTCATGACTCCTTGTTTTGTCTCTTGCTTACCTGCATGTACATGTTTATACGGCGCAATGATAAAGAACATGAGGTTTTCATGGCTCATTGATGTTTTATGAATCTAATCAGATCATAGATAGAGAAACACCTACTTACTGTTTATCTTTTACTCTAAAGTCAGCACAGGATTTGTCACCCCCCTATTTCCCCCAAGGTATGTTCTTACAGCTATATCCAAATTTAAATGTCATGAGGTATTTGGCTTTCATCCATGTTATCTTTGTGCTATCCCATTTGCAGTTAAGGGTGCCATCTAAAGCTTGATTTTCTTCCATCATTTTATGTATTTATTTTGGCAGAAACTTATTGAAAAACTCACAAACAGATTCTGTAAACTGTTCCTGCAGTTGCAGAAATGGTCTCAGAGGAAAGTTTTCTGTGGATAAGACAGAAGAAATGTGTACAGTACGAGGACTGATGGCTCTTGAATGGGCTGAATTTTTTCGGTTTTTTTGTGAATTTTTTCATGTCCTTCTCCTCTCCTGAGTAACTAGTGACAGGACAAGGGGAAAACGGGCTGAAGTTGCACCAGGGAAGTGTTAAATTGAATTAAAAAAATATTCACCAGAAGTGTTGTCAAGCAATGGAAGGGGCTGTCCATGGAGGTGGCGGAGTCACCACCAGAGATGTTTAAAAGATGAGATGTGTAGGTGTGGCACAATGTTTATTGGTGAACATAACACTGCAGGGTTAATGGTAGGACTCTGGAAGGTCTTTTCCAGACTAAATATTTGTATAATTCTATAGCAGAAGAGGTCAGATGGATATGGGAACATCTTAACAGTAACAAATGGTAACAAATGGTGTGCATTATGTTGCTTTAACAGCTTATTTAAAAGACTGATTACAAAACCCTTCTTTTCCCAGTCAATTTATACTTTCTGAAAGCATGCACAAAGTGATAAAAATTGTTTTAAAAGTGCTAGCCATTTCAGAACCCATTTTGCCTCTTACAGCAGTGGTCCAGGTACACTTGCAAAATGTGTATTGCTTTTAACAGCATTTTATATTTGGAAAACTATTATACACCCACCAGGTTTGACTGCAATGGTTCATCCACACCTGAGGATGAGGACTTTCTGAGAATCACTAACAAGTGAAGAGAAAGAGTGGGGTTTCTGTATGATAAGAAAAAAAAAAACTTTTCCAGAAATTGGTAGAAAAATATCATTTTGTTGTTCTTGGTTCTGGATGATTGTATCTTGTTCATGGGGGGCTTAAGAAGAAAAAGTGATGCACTGAAAGTAGAATGGAGTAATAATAAAAGCAAGAAGAAACATGCTGTCTTCATTATTCCTTTATTAAGATTCACCTAGTACACCTAATGACATTAAGTAGCTGCCAATAAGATGTGAATTAGCATCCACATCTCTGGAGACTATAGTATCTCCTTTAAGTGCTCTTTGTTCAAAATGGAGGAAGACTCAAACTTGTCCTTTTCAGAAAGAAATAAATCTTTTAATGTAGCTGTACAAGACAGGCCAGTACTCAGAGCTAATTCCTGGCTTGGATCATCATGAGTTCTTAGTCACAATCTCATAATTGATTTAGCTCAGCAATCAAGTTGTGAAATGGGAAGGTATCATAATTAAAAAATTGAAGTTTGAGAGATATCATAAGAGTCTTCATGGACATGTAGTGTAGAATCTTTGGTGGCCTCCACAATATTGAAACCACATGAGCTATTCTTCCCTGTCCTGTAGTGAAGGCTTATCATTCCCCAACCAATTTACAATCAAACCAGTCTCTCTGTAAGTGTGATTTTTATTTGTGGAGTGTGACATCTCTGGAAATTACTCACTAGGTGGGCATTTTTAAAATAATTTTTATTAACTACTTTTTTTTTTTTTTTTTTTTTTTTTTTAATGGACAAATTATAAAGCAAAGAATGAATATAAGAGGAAAGGAAATGAGGAATAGGTTAATCTCTTTTTGTTGATGAAGGACAGACTGCTTTAAAAAGTTGTTGTAAATATGAAGGTCACATGCACATTCCAGGCAGAAAAGAACCTAGAATAAATCAGGGCATAGGACCAACACGGTCAGAATTGAAGCTTCCAAGATGATCATGACTGACTTCTGGTGGTAAAAGTTGAAAATATAGGTTAGATGTTCAGGAGGAATGGTTTTAGGACCACATTAAGGTTAGTTTTAATTCCTGATGTAAAATTAAGTAAAGGATTTTATCAAGTTTGTATAGGAAGTTCTTGAAATAAAATCCTTTCTCAGACCCTGATCTAGAAGAAAATGCCATAGAACAGAATTACACTGACCCCAGTCAGCTACATATTTACTCCAAAATTAGAAAACCAAAGTTGCATTTACTGGATGAAAAATCCTGAGAACTGTGATCTTGTAAAAGGTTTGAAAGAGAGAATGAGAATCAGTCATAGCTCATCAGCAGAATATGGGATCTAATGAGATGTTATGTTGTAGAGGACCAATATGATCCTTAAACATATAAATGAAAATATATCAGATGAGAAAAAGGAATCTTTTTATTAGTTTGTACTTGGCATTAATATGAATGTTATAGGAAAACCGTCCAGTCTTCATACCTGCAGCTAAGAAAAGATATTGAAAAAAGATTGGAAAAGGTTTGGAAAAGTTCCACAGGAATTATTTGAAAACACTGTTCAATGAAGTACTGCATGCTCTATTTAATTTTTCAAAAGGAAGATAAAGGCATAACTAGACATGGTCTATAAATATCTCCTGAAAGAATAAAAAAGTGATGGTAGAAGTTTCTCCACTCTTAGAAGGAAAAACTTGAAAAGATCCAGTGGCTGGGGATTGAAACTTGGAAAACTGATTCTGAAAAGAAATATCCATTTTTAACAAAAATTATGAAAAAACCCAGTAGAATGACTGACAAAACACTTTAGTAGGTTTTTCATCACCTAGAACTTCTAAATGAGGAAATATTTTTTTTTTTTTGCTTGTAGAATGTACTGTACAAGCATAGATCATAGAAATAAAACTGGAATTTCTTCATGGGAGTGATGTCTTTATCTGAAGTTCAGCTAAAATTCCAGAATCAATTAAATTATTTTAATATCAAATTGAAATTGGATGTTTTATCTAAGATGGCTGTGCAAAAAGTGTTTCCTCCACATCCAGTGGATAAATACTAACACCTTCATATGGCTGTTCACTTTTTCCAGACAGGGATCTTTGGTTAGATGAATCACCCTCAAAATATACCTATTTCTTCTGGTTGTACAGTGAGGTTGTGTGTAAGTGCTGTGTGAACAAACATAGGTATCTACACTTAGTCTTACTACTGGAAATCAAAACCAGAATTGGTATTTCTAGTGCACAACTCAGCTCATCCTAAGGAGAACTAAGCTGGGCCTGGGAACTGTTCCTTAAAAATACGTATTTATTGTACTAAATTGAAAGTTCTAATATTCCAGTTGCAGATCCTGTAGTCTTTTACAGTTAGAGTCGTATGAGATGAATCCTATCCTTAGTTAATACAATTTCTCATGGCCTTTAGGCTGAAAGGAAATTCTGTGAATAATTAAGCATTCAGATATAACAATGATAGTCAATTTTACATAATTTGTGAAGATTTCTTTCTAGCTGTAACTTGAAGAAGAAGGGTTGGTCTCTCTGCCTCATTTAAATTTTGCTGAGTAACTGACATTTTCCAGTTCTATTTTGTCATTGAGGGAAGCTTTATTTTAAAGGACCAGGTCATGACTTTGGGTTATATTACTTTATAGTGGGCAATCTCAGTTCTACCCAGAATACTTTATGTGTCTGAGGTCAGACTTGTAGACACCTTATTAGCACCTTCTTAATTTAAAGATGTAAAAACCTCATAGGTAAAGTGAGACTTGGTGTGTGTGTGAAAGGCAGAAAACTAGGAAACTTAATAAAGATTTGGCAATCCTGTTATTGTCTTACACCTTTCATTCTACTAACCTAGGAGCAGCCCTTTGATACCATAAATTATATACTATGTTTGAGTGAAGGGAACTACATGATGAGTTGTGAGACTTGGAAAAATCTAGTCAACATTAGAGGAAGTGTCTGAATGATAGACAGAGAGACAAAGTCTAATCTCTGTAATTCCCTGATGAAACATACACTGAGGCTTAACCTAATCCCTGAAGGAATGACAGCAAAAATAAGGTGAAAGACCAATTAGCCTTCTCCCATACTAATCCTGGTTAGAGCAGCTTATTCTTTTCTTACACTTGTGGAGACATTCCTTGTACCATGAAAAATCAAAATTGTGCTGGCCATACCTTTTCTTCAGAATAATTTCACTGCCACAGAATATCAGTCCTTGTTATCTGCAGGTTTGTCACATGCCAGAATTAAAAGATTTCTGATCCCAGTGGAAGATTCGGTAGTGATAAGTCAAGAAGATAAGCCAGGCATGAAAATTAACCCTGGATAGAATGATTTTAAGTTGATTCTATTCAGATTAAATGAAAAGATGAAAGCAGGTCTGTAACTAAGGTTTTGAGTGGTAAAGGACAAAAGGAAATTAGGCAGAAAAGTCAGCTGGGTGGAACAGATCCACAGCATGAATATAAAGAAAGTCTGTATATTTTCCTTTTCCAACATAGGAAAACTACAGAGAATTTCTACCACAAGAAAAAAATTACACTTGAGTAAAATGTAACTAGGCTATACCAGATGAAAAATTGTAACAGAATAATCAGTAAGGAAAAACTAATAAGCAATAGAAGTCAAAAACATTTATAGACACAGCAAAATTATTTTGGACATTGAAAGGCCAATATTCTTGAGGTTGTTCAAGACTCATTAGCAAGAAAACAATATATACAAAATGAAAGATAAAGATTAAGGCAAAAAATTATTATGCTTCAATAATGAATGTATACTCTGGTTGTCAAGGGAAATTAAAATATTCAAGCAGCATTAAAGAAGTAGAACAAATATAAAATCATAACTGTTTAAATATATTTCAGCTATACATTTTACCTATTCAACCTTAGTCTGTGGAGAGAATATTTCCCAGTTTCAAAAATGATGAAATAGCATAGGGTAGAAATCAACCTAACAAACATAAAAGTGTTCTATAAACCAGTTCTATAAACCGCATCAGAACAAAAACTTGCAGGAAAAAGAACATTCAACTGTACGTATCTGAATCTTCAAAATCTTATGACAGATTTGTGTTTGATTTTTGATTATCTTGAAGTCTGACATAAGCAATTTTAATATGAATGGTTTGCTTCTTTTCCAGTGAAAAGAACTTGTAACATTTACATCTTTACTTCAGTTCTGCCAGCAATCTTTTTTGAACTTGATATTTGTCATATAACTCCTTGAAAAGGAACTTTATTTTTAAAAAAATATGTTTTAAATAGAGAAGTTCTTTAATGAATATCAGTAAGCTTCAACTTCTACGCTCTTTGATGAGAAACAACAATCTACATAGGATACTTTTTAATCTTTTGTGTATATTGAATACTGACTAAATAACAATGTTAGAACTGCCTTGGTCAATGCAACCTATTTCAGCAAATAAACACATCTAAATGAATTATATTGTCATAAGTCTATAATCCATTATTCCTCACTGGAAAAGGTAAACAAGACCTACCATAAAGTGTCTTTATTTGTGAGAGGAACTAGTGCATCATGGTATTCATGTGGTCACAAGGACACCTTCAAGCTGGTGACAGACCAGGAAAGAATGCAAGCATGCAATACCCAAATAGTTCCTGTAGGAGTAAAAAAAATAATATATATAATATAAATTTATTTAAAAAATGAAGTAATCAAGATATTTGAAAGGAAAATTTTCCAGTGGAACAATTTGATGCTCTTTTTTCAAATAAGAAATCAATATTATCTTGGAGGTGAAAAAGGAATGGAACACTAGACCAGGTGCCTGGAACTGACAGGACAAGTCATCTTTCAAAATGTGAATCTCAGTCATTACTGAACTCAAAGTCTAGAAGACTGGTGTGCAGAATGGCAAAGACAGTTGAGCTGAATGCCCCTCCCTTTTACTGGTTTTTGGCAGTAAATCTCTGAGTAAACTTTTAAAATTTAAAATTAAATAACCATTGAAAGCATAATGAAAGACACAAGAAAAGTAACCAAGCTGCCTTTTAAAGCATGTTGTTGTAAGTCATTGTGTTTGAAAGATATTACTCAGGCCTGGAAAAAGTCACACATTTATTTGTAATATCAAAGTAGTGTGAATAAAGCATCTTTCTGGTGCCCTGACTTTACTAATGCAGCAAATCTAAAGACTTTAGAGATTTATATGATAAAAAATGTATGATGAAAATTTCTTTCAGATTTGCTTCTTTAGGTTTCAGTAGCATACTTTGGCACACATGTAAATTTGGCATACACAGGCATTGTGCAGACTTAAGATACAGTTTGCTGTCTTGCCTAACTGGTTCCTTAGGTGGCAGTCTCAGTAAAATTCTCAGAGACAAATTTAATAGGTGTTAAGACATCCCAAAATCTATATCTGAAGACAGACTCACTGCTATTGGTCCCTACACCAGAAAAGTCAGGAACCTGTGGGAGTTTTAACACAATTTTCACTGTTTCCCCACTAGTAATTGCCACTAGATCAGTCACAGAACTGAGATGTCATTGAGAACACCAACACAGACAAGATGGCAGTCAGGGTATTTATTGATAGCACAAATTCATGTGGATGAAATTATGGTAGCTGTGTACAGAATTGCTGGCACTGGTGAGATCAGACTGGTGCGGAACCACAGAGCTCTCTTGGGAAAAACCTCTGGGACAACCTTGCTCCACCTCTCTGCTCAAAGCCAAACCTACTTAGATCAGGTTTCTCAACATCTTGTCCAGCAAATATTTGAATACCCACAAGGATGGAATTCCAAAATCTTGTTGAGCATCCAGCAAGATGCTATGAGGGAGAAAAAATTGGAAGAAATTAATAGGAAAAAATTCATAGGGAAGAGAAAGACCATTAAAATTCTTAATTTATTGTAGATCTTGATCCTGCTATGGTTCTTTATTTGACACAACACATTATTTGAAATATGGAAGACATGTCCAGAGATTCACTCCCTAGAGTGTATCTACCAGGTTTTCTCTCACTGTCTGTGTGCCCTGTAGAGAAAACAGGTCACCCTTTAAACACCAGAATTTATGATGGTGTTTATGATGGAATGGACCATAATTTTCATCTATGAACCTGTGACCAGAACAGTATTGATAACCCACTGATGGTTGGGTATTGATGAGCAGTGCTTTGATGAGCACAGATTCAAGGCTCTCTGGTTTTTTTCTACCATGCTGCAAGAGGTAGTCTAGAGGTGGGCAAGGAGCTGTAGGGGTAAACAGGCAGGACAGTTGGCTTGAATGGGCCAAAAGAATTTAATGTCATGCTCCGTATTTCAAATCTGAAGCATGGAGGGAAGTGTCTTCCTCAGAGATGATTAAAGATGATTGATCATCTATATGTCGGTGCTGCTTGAGTTTTATTCCCCTCTTTTCTTCACTTATTAAAGTATCTTTAGCTCAAAGAATGAACTTTCCTACTCTTGTTTTTCGTGTGTTCTCCCCTGTCCCAGCTCATATGTAAGACTGAATAAGCAGCTAGATAGGTTCTTAGTTTCTCTTAGAATCCTGCACAAATGGCCAGGAGAAAACAACAACATGAAAAAAAATAAAAGTCTTTTTTCCCCCCTTACCCTTCTATATAAATATTTTTGAACAATCATAGCCTTACTTCCTCAGCTGAGTTTTACCATTTCCTCCATATAACATTATTTATTTTCCTTTTTTAACAGACACCTTAATTATGTTAAAGATCTCAAAGAGATTGGTACACTTTACTGTTCATATGTGTACTATTTGAGTTTATAAATTTGCTTCTTTGTGCCTAAGTTTTGCACAGCAATTTCTTTAAGGAGGGAAAAGTGAAGAGCTGGTATTATATATGAAAGAGACAGGTAGTGTTTCACTCAAGGGAACACCTCCTCTAACAATTATAATTCATAAAACAAAAATCCTAAGTGTGACACTAGCCAATTTAGTCTGATATAAAACAGGGCCCATGTTTTCTTTCATTTATATTTTTATGATATGTAATGTCTTTATAATTTTTACCACTCACATCAAAGCTGCCAACTGCTGAGTGTCTAAATAAGTAGCATGTGAAGAAAATGAGTGAATTGCTAAATGTCCCATTACATCCACAGAGAATATCCTTGCATTTGGAGTCAGGAATCTTAAAATTGAGACGACAAATGAATGGTTTTCACTCCAATGGAGTGAGGGTTTTGGCAGTAGCAATTCTATTATTCTCTGTGTCTCAATAGAAAGAGAAAAACATAGACAGAGAAAGGAATGAATAAAACCAAACCCACAGAAACCTATTGCAATACCTCAACTCTAGGGCTGAACAACAATTGAATCCAAAGAAAAAGATAAAATTAAATCTGGTAGAACCTGAGATATCCAGAAATATGCTGCCTCAAAAGTCTGGAATTATTTTGGGTATACTTGGGTGGACCAAGGAGGGGAGAGATGGGTAATGACAATTTTTGCAATTTCTATTATCCAAATGAGGGTCATTTATCTGTTAGTTCCAACACAGGAATAGATCCTTAAGCACTTTAGCTATGATTGTGAAAGGAAATAATGCTCAAAAGGATTCTCTTCTGACCAGATTACAGAGTTATTAGGCTGTCTCTGGTCCAGTCTTAGTTCATAGCAACTAATACCTTGCCAAAACCAGGAAGTATTTTAGGAGTTAGGACTGCCCACTACCAGTAACTAGTCCAGGTGTACTTACCCTTTCTAGAGGCTTAGTGAATTCTCCAGCACAGACTCAAATATATTTTGCTGCTTGACCCTGATGACCAGAAATGTTCCTGGTTCCATTTAATTTCTCAGTATAGATATAGTCTTAATGATTGCCATAAATTAGATGCTAAGAATAAAGTAAAATTGCCTAGACATAATTATCTACTGTCATTTGAGATGCCCTTGGGTGTCCCTTCTGGTTGCCATTTCAAAGTACAGGATTTTACCTACCTAAAGATGGTGTCAACCCCACAGCATCTCCAGAGATGTTACACACTTAAATGTTTAGGGAACTAGACAGAGTAATAAGGGTAGGTTTCAGCTACAGATTCAGATGCACACATATGGCACTGATGGCACTTTTGCTCTTGCTGCAGTCAGTGAAAATTCAGTAAATGCACTGAAAAATTTTGGGGAAAAAAATCTGTTAAAAAAAAAAAAAAAAAAAAAAAAAAAAAAAAAAAAAAAAAAAAAAAAAAAAAGAAAAAAGAAAAGAAAATGAAATAGTCAATTCTACAGAAGTGCATCCATACTGACCAAACTCCCTCTGTGGCTAACAGAACACCACCAGTCATGCTGTCACTCCTAATCAAGGGCCAAACAGGTAGAGGAAGAAACAGTTTTCATAGAAGGGAAGCAAGACCAGATGTCCCCCTAAGCTCCCAAAACAGTTCCATCTTTTGTTCTAGTTAAAAAGACTTTCCCCTCTATGAGACAAAGTCAGCATTAAGTTGTCAAACTGTGATTGAAGTGATTTAGGCCTGCTACACAGTAGCACTGTTGGGATGAAAGCTACAAAAAGAAAGCAAAAAGAAAGAACTGCTTTTTCTCCTAGCATGTAAGTGAGTATATCACCACAAAACCTGGAGAAAATCCATGGGTGTATAATGTTATACAAGTAACTATCCAATGGTTGAAAAAAAATTAAGTCTTAAATTATAATTCATGAAGTAAAACTAGGAAGTCATGTTGTGTTAGGATACTCTGGTATATTATGTCTTGCACAGTGTATCTTAATGTGAATTGACACAAGAAACACTCATTGATTTATGACACTAATTTTAGGACATTATGTTTTTTGGTTTTGCTGCTGCTCTTGTTTTTACTATTATTGTTACTGTTATTGTTATACTATCCTTGATCTATTACTGCCTTTTTTCACACCAAGATTTGACAGGTGGATAATGAATATTGTCTATTGTGCCATTACTATGATTAGATGTGGATAGCAGTTGTTATGCTATTGACTCATTTCTGCTATTGACAAGCTAATTCTGATTTTTTTTTAGCTTATCAAGATGTATTGTCAGCTGAAGTGTGTGTGTCTTGTGGTTAGCAAACTGATCTTTTACTAAAACTGTAAGATCTAGACCATTAGTTCATCAGTCAATGCATATGGCACTTTTTATTCTGTAAAATTATGCACTGTGTTAGCATTCTAAGCCATCAGTTGTTATCAAGGATGAGTGAGCCCCGTGCAAAGAAAACATCTTGGAATAATTATGCCATCTTCAACTAACCACTAGTCTGTAACATCAGAACAAATTCGAGCCATGCTGCATCACCATTTTTAGCCATGTGTTCATCACCTAATCCAGGCTAATCTTCTGGGCTCCCTCAACAGTGTCTCCAGAGAGCATTTCTTCCCATTTGTATCAGTCATTTGTCTTTTGCTGATGTGATCTAATTTTCTGTAACAGGCTGTGTCTCTCCAATGAATGCAGAAAGAACCTGTTTAAAAGTTTCAGAGTGATGGTAGGAGGATTCATGCTGGAAGGGACCTCAAGTGGCCATTCTGTCTGAATTCTTGTTCAAAGGAGAGTCAGACCAGGTTTCTCAGGGCTTCCACAGAAATCTTTGATGAGGACTTCACAACCTCTCTGCACAACTAAGCCTCCTGTCAACCTCAAGACTGCTCTCAATGTCACACAGCAGGCTAGATAAGTAAGAGGTATCTCTTGGCATTCGTATCTAAATGTGTAATTGACAATTTCTAAAAATAAGACATTTTAGTGAGTCACTCAAGTTTCATTGGTTTGGGTATTTTTAATATATATATATATTTTTTTAGTTGTGGGGTGGTTTTTACAGTATTGACTATGTTAACAGAGGATATACTACTGCTGAAGTTCCAGTTTCAATATAAAGCACATTTAGGGCAAAAAAAAAAAAGTCTTATTAAAGTGCATAGTAAAATATATAGTGAGCCAAGAGTTTTCAGTTTACAGGGCAAATTATTGTCCCTGTAAATGAAAAAGTAACCTCCAGTGGGCAATAATGCCTGAAGCTGAATTATATCCACTTTTTCATCCCATAAGTCAATAGCTTTCCACTATAAACATCAGCTCTAGTCAATATGATATGCTGCATACTGATATATTGACTAATGGTACTATTAAAAGCTAACAAAATGTCAGCAGCTGGGAATTTCTCATGCATATAGTTCTGCATTTCAGTAGATAAGGGTGCTCTGTGTAACTTATAAATCCATGCCCAGTTGGGAACAGTCTTTGTAATGCCTCCCTTTGTGTTATCCTAAAGGATGCACAACTTCCCCAGTGTCTCCATTCCCACCATTTTTTTTTTTTGTCTTTTTTTATCTTGTAAAATAGACTTTCCAATTCTGTCAAAGAAGCCATCCAGAAAAATCTCTGTTGCAAGGTAACCAAAAAAGGTAATATATAATTATTTTTTCTCTCCTACATATAAAACATGACATAGCGTGAGGTTTTTCTTTTTTTTTTTTTTTTTCTCTTGCAGTGAAGACATTGTATATCATATCTCCTTTGCTGACAGACTGTCTCTGAAGAATGAATTTAGATGGCAGGTAAATGAAAGGTAACCTCCCATGTTTGCAAGTTGCATTTGCTTTAAGCTGTAATGCTCAAGGCCAAAGGTTTTGGGGTTTGTGAAGAGCTTGCATGAACTGATGGCCCAGAGAACACCTAGAGATCATTATCACCAACCATTCATTAATCTCTAATACATGCTTTGTGTCAAGGTGATCTGTCTGACTCACACAGAACAGAAATTAAATTTATAGCCAAATAATTTACATTTACTTTGATCTGAAAATTTGTAGAGAAGTAGAATATTTTCTGCATTTTTGGATTGGTTGGGTTTTGGAGAATTAAGAACGGGTATGGGTGAAGAGAAGCCAATTGAACTGACAAGAGAATCCTCACACACACATGAATCAGGGGTTTAAGCACTTAGACTTTTTTGTTAGCAGGTGAGCTAAAATTGCATTAGCAGAGTGCCTAAATTAGGAATGAAAATGTACATGCATTTGTGAATCTGGTCTGAAGCATCTGACAGTTTGTCAATCACTACTCCAACATGGTTCAGTGTTGTTAGTCAAACACATCATTTGAGTTTTGCACAGTGATAGAGATGCCACTTTTGATCCTGCTAGTGGCCATTCACCATGCATGTCATAAGACATCATTTGTCTGAAAAGCCTTTCAGGCTTAAAACCAGCAACCAAAAGGATAGTAATGTAACAGCAACCAAAAAAATAGTGATGTTGGTTTTGTTATTAACTAGATGTGTTTTCAATTACCTAAAAGACGTGAACCAATAATGACATTCTCATGAAAAAAAAAAAAAAAAGAGTTAATTTCTCATTTTTAGAATATATTTCTTTTCTCAGATTATTTCTGTTGAGGTTGGAAACCATTTCTGTGTGTGGTTTTAGCTCTGTCACTTTTCCTGCAAGCAGGTCATTTTTTCCTTTCATGGGAAACATATTTTTCAATAGCATTTATTTATTAGAGTACAAGATTTTCATGCAAGCTGTGGATCTAGGAGCATGTACAATTTCAGAAACCTACATACACCATGTCTATTCTGACAAACCTGTGTTAGAAGATCTTTATCCTATGCTTCTTGTGCATTGACAAATTAACTTTAACAGACACCCAAGAGGGAATAGCAATTCACCACAGAAGTTTTAAATTGGATGATCAGTGTCTTGGAATGTTTAACATAAATAGCAGTAGTCAGGGAAAAAATGGTTTTGTGCCTATGACACATTCAGCATTTTTGGCACCCCTCTTATTGAGCATGGTTCAGCATGGAAACGCATAACCATGGAGGATTTTGGGAAACACCATTGACTCTCAATACTTGGCTGATAGAGAATAATGAAAAGGTGGAGAATAAAAATAATCAATCTTACTAAATGATCTACAGACTTTTTTTTTTTTAAATTCTTTCATATTTAGCTGAATATTTTTAAACCACTGATTTTTGCCTTTTTTTTTTGTTTTGATTTTAAATACATCTATTTAATTCCTGAAAAGTTAAAATATTTATGAAAACATAATATCTCAATTTCTTTAAAAAACGTATTAATTATACATCAATTTTTTACCAAAAGGATATTAGATAGAAAATTTTCATTCTATCTATAGATAGCCATGATTTATAGTAATGCATTTAACCTCACTTTATTAGTTGGGAAAATAGGTGTAATGATAATTTTTGCTATTCTCACAGGAGCAGTGAGCATGAATGGACATTCTTAAAGTACACTAAGATGTGAAATGACAGATAATGGATATGTCCAAAGTATCTTTTCTTTGGGTTTTACCTGCCAAAGGCAAATGTAGCTATAGGAATTAATGACACAATATCTCATTTTGGTATCAAACTTTTCTTATCAGCATGGTTTATAAAATAATTATCATAGACTTTAATTTTATTACCCAAGAAATATATTAAAAATGTAGATCTTTTATAATTTCTTCAATTAACAGTAGACACTTCTTGATTACTTTCTAATTAAATAATTTCACTCCAAGACTTGGTAATTACAACAAGAAGTTATTAAAATTAGAAAACATTTGCTAACTCAGTACTTTTGATTATTAAGCCTTTATCACTTAATATCGCCAAATAGTCTATGAAGATATATGAGGTTGGAAACTGAATTTAATGTATTCAGCTATGATAATTAACCACAGGTGTTCCAAACAATTCAATGCCTCTTTCCTGTCGCATAGCTTCCTATGAAATCTGTTGTTTCTTCACTGAATTTGTTTTTCATCTTATTAAGGTATCTGTCTACTGACAACGTATTATTATTCCTATTATGGGGAAGAATACTCTTGATACTGTTCCACTCATCTGGAAGATATAACAATGAATAGTATAATTTATATTAATCAGTTTCTATGTAGGATAAAGCACTTTATACATATTTACACATAATATCCAAGCATGGTGTGTCTCTGCATATACAGGAAAAGGAGTCAAAAAACCAAAAAACCAATGTTCTTAATAAGAAAGAATTTGACATGGGCTGAGGAGTGAGGTGACCCAGAGTAGGGGTCTACTAGCAAATAGGGAAAAAAATTGTTTCTACAAAAATTAATATAACTTCCTTACAGAGGAACAATGATAACATCTTGGGTTTTCAAGGCTACTGACCTCTTTCCAGATGAATTCTTCTCAATCAAACCGAGTTTATAAAAAGAAAACTCTATTTTGACCATCATTTAAATTGATTGTAATTAAGCAATTATATTCTTAATCTGGTATTCTGATGGAAATATTATTTGAAGGATTTGGCCACACATAAAGAGTTAAGACTTGGATTAATTCTGCTAATCTGTGAAGCATCTGAAAGCTTTTGAGTTGGAATACAGTTCCCTTCAGCTCCCTGTCTAGGCAATGAAGAGAGCTGAGTCCCTTCACCCATTAACTGACATCACAGAAAGGCTGAATTAATCTCCAGAGAAATTAAGCTTCTGCTTTTAAGATCACAGAGTATTTTGTATGAAAATAGCCAGCCAGGTGTTATGGTACTATGAATTTAGGCCTTAGTGGGTGTGCTCCAAAGAGTTTGGTTAGGCAATCTGGACGGGTCCTTCATTATAATGTTCTGGAAATTTTTTTTCCCCACCCTATTGACAGAAAAAATTGAATCTGCTTGTGCTCAAAATTAAGGATCCTCCAGAATTTCAGGTAGCTCATTTTATTAATTTCTATCATCCATTCTCTGATAAGGAAAGTAGTCACAGAAAGTAAGTAGCAGAAAATCTGGAATCAGTCACTAAAACAAAGTAAAAAGGGGACATTCATAAATACTCCCAGTTAATAGAATTTTGATGCAAACCTCTGAGTGAATAAAATCTGAATAAACCCACTTTTTAAAAAATATCTGAGAATCTTAGTGCAATTGATTTAAATTTCTCTAATTCTTAGAGTATCAGGAATTATTATCTTCCTTTTCTTATGGATGTCAATAAAAATCATTAGGCTTAATTAATGTGAATAATTTTAAAAGCCTTAGATTAAAAGTGGTATGCAAGTTAAAAAGCACTGCCATTAAGGTTTATGTTCAATGCTTCACAACCTTGCCAGATGTCTTCATTTATTTTTTTGTTTATTTTTTAAATAGGATTTAGTCATAGAAAACAAAGTTAATAAATGCTGATACAATGGTAATTTCTATATGTCACAAATTCCACATTTTTTTCATCTGATAACCAGAATATCTAAATGACCTGGCCATTACACACCATCCTTATGATGCCTATTTCTCAGTAATCATCTTTACAGCCTCACCTAAACCTGGATTCTTCTATCTCTGTAACAGACATCTGCAAACCTGGTTGAGTAGTTTCCCTTCTTTATGGTCCAGTATTAATTCCAGGTCATTTATAAGCTGTTCTGCAACAGAGCTTTGATAACTTCAGCAGAACTGTGTGTTACTTGGGCTAGGATGTAACTGGGGGTCTCTATCAGCTGCTCATAAGAAACCACAGAAATTCAAGTCCTATTTTTTGCTTACTTCTGCATCATGATCACCAATCTTGCCCTAAACTATATAAGAACAAAAATCTGAAAATTTTATATTTGAAATCATGACAACTGAAGAACAAAAAATCATTTGCAAACTTCCTTTTTAAAAAAATCCAGTACTGCTTTAACATATTTATTTCTCCCTACAACATCCAATTTTACACATATTTTATGGGTTTTTTCTTCTTTAGGAAAAAAAAAAGTTTTCCCTGCCCTTCATATTTTAGAGGTTTTCCACAACAGCAAGATATTGCCAAATAAAAAACGGCAACATTTTATTTGTACTTTTTGACCACAAGGATATTGACTTGTGGAGTAAGTCCAGAGGAAGCCACCAAAATGTTTAGAAGGATGAAGCAACTCTCCCATGTGGAAAGGCAGAGAGCAATGGGTTTTTTCAGCCTGGAAGAGAAGGCTTTGGGGTGACCTAATTGCAGACTTTCAGTACCTGAAGAGATCAAGGAACATATTTTCCTTCTACAAGGAAGATGGAAAATTACTCTTTACAAGAGCATGGAGTGAGAGGACAAGAGGGAATGGATTCAAACTCAAAGGGAGTAAGTTTAGTTTGAATATTAATGAAGAAATTAATCCATAAGCATGGTGAGGAACTGGCACAGGTTGCCCAGAGAAGCTTTGGATGCTCCATCCCTGGAAATTCTCAAGGTCAGGCTGTGTGGGGCTTTGACCAGTCTGCTCTAGTGGAAGAGGGGGGGCAGAACTTTAGGACATTTAAGCTCTCTTCCAATGTAAACCATGCTATGATTTTATACTTCTATATTTCTCTAAAACTAAATCCTTCCTCTTTGAACTGAAACATTGCTGATTCACAGAAAGAACTTTTCCTATTCTGATATAATTTAGCTGACAATCTGCCCTTGGTGCCTTTGCACCTGAAAATTCAGAAGACATTTGATATTTCTGAAAGAAGATATGGACTTGTGCTTGAAGACAAGTCCTCACTTGCCTACACAGAGCCACCCAGGACCTCCCCTTTCTTTCTTCTTAGCTGAAACTTGATGGGGGAGGCAGAGTTGGACAACCACACTCAATTTAGCAATGACCCAGCAATCCCCTCAAGACCCACAGGCCAGATCCCCGCTGCTACTTCAAGAGAAGGATGTCTGGATCATTCAGTAGAGCTCAAATCTTGCTTTTTACTCATTATCTCTCCACTTTAACCAGCTCACTACTAACAGGCGTCCTCTGAGAACACCTTGCTTGAGCCATGATTGTGATCTCACTGAGATATATCTCTGTCTCACAGAGGGAAGAGTTCATTGATTTCAACATTATCACATTTTGGAAGGTCTCACTTTCATAGCACTGGTTTGGATTTAGGGTTTACAGTTTCACCAGAAGACTGAGATTTCAGTCAATCAAAAAGTACTAACCATCATCATGTGATGGTTTTTATGCACCATCAAACTCATAGCAGTACTGAATAAAGAAATTATAGGGGGGAAAAAAGCAATAATTAAGTGAATTATTTGACAATTAAGACAATAATTACTAGAAGAACTTTCTAACTACCTCCTTTGAAGGAACTGCTCACTCACCCTCTCAGATAATGTAGTAGACTCTATGATGTTGGACGTATTTTGCAAACTAAATTCTGCAATTCTGTGAAAATTAAAGAAAAAAAAAAAGAAACAAATAAATCAGATCTGGTGCAAGGAAAAATCTCTGTGCTTATATGTGACATTGATTGTTGACAATTATCCATCTACACAAAGTTGCACCATGCTAGTCTTGTTTCAAAGATCTGAAATATGTGAACTTAAAGATCTGATGTGTCTCTTGCTTAAAAATTTCAAGTCCCTGCTGAGTTGCACTTGATGCTCCCTTTTATGATCATTGGAGCTAAGAGGAAATTTTTCAACATTTGTTGACATTGCTGTCAGAAAAGACTGACTTATTGAAATGAAAACTTTTCTCAGAAACCCAGCATACTTAGTGAATCTTAGCTATGTCAGGAAAATGGTACAACTGCAACACAAAATTCAATATTTCAATAATGATGGGAGACTGAGGTTCAATGCCATATTTCCATCAACAGACTGTTTCTCCCACATCACAGGAGGGCTTCAGACACTGTATACCTGCATTAGTCTTTCTAGGTAATGTATTTTAGGAAATGAAAATATTCATCAGCTAGAATGCTTGGTTGTTTTCTACCCAGTTCTTGTTATGAGTGACTCTCAGGACAGAACTTCTAAGCCTTTTACATTTGGCAGTCAGCTGTTCTGATAGGACATGCTGAAAAAAAGGAACAATAAGGAAAATTGTGGGTTAGGTCCTGCCCCTCAGCCTATATCTTTACCAGCAATAAAAATCAATCTAATTTCTCCAAATTTTACAAAATGTAATTGAAAAGAGAACATAGCCTTTTATTTCTCCACATATCATCACTCAGAACTCCCCTAGTGCTAGTGCCACCACACTGGTACTGTGGCTAGATCATCAGGGTGAAATGAATTTCCTCGAGATTTATTATATGGTCCCTGCCATAATACATTTCTCTGACAAGGGCATGGAGCTTCCTTTCAGAGCCACAGATCTCAGTTGTGCTGCTGTGGTCTCCACACTTTCATTAGTCTAAATTATTTGATACAATTTAATTAGTCTAATCAAAAGGCTCAGCAGTTCTTGTAACTGCTCAAGAAAGGGGAAAGGAAAAAATCAGTGCTTTGTTTACTTCCAGTGTTGCTCCTGATGCATGAAGACACACCAAAATAACTGCTGTTTATTTTACAAGATGGAAAAAATATTGAACGCCCTCTGGTTATAGAAGCCATTTTCTTTTGGGATTACAAGTGCAGAGATGAATTAGGTACACTTAGGATCAATATCTGTTTCTCTTCTCAGCTCAAGATGGGATTTGTCAAAATTTGAGAGCAGCTTCTATTGAGTGTCAGCTACAAATCCTTCCAGTACTGAGTCATATACTCATTGAAAGTCGAAATATAAATGGCAAAGGGCTTTTTCAGCTACAATGTCTGAGGTCAGAATGGTAAATCACCTTTCTTCCTTCTTTTTAATGAGCTTTGGTTTGATGAAGTGACCTTGCAGGTCTGGAATCTAAGGACATAACAGGTCTTTACAAGCTCTGGCTGTGTTGGGTTCCGTGTAGCACAGCTCCAGGAAGCAAAAAGCACAACACAGCATAAAGGAGCATTGATAGGTGAAAGATGTGCTCATGCTGAGAAGATTTTAATTGAATCTTAAATGTGGTCTGAATGTGATGGCGAGAAATAGCCACGGATATTCAGGCTTCAGCACGGCCAACAAATGTTGATCTGCTGCACGCCACTCCTTGACATTGCATATGAACAATGGGGCTGTGCTGCACTGCTGAGAATGTCTGTGGGACAGGAATACCCTCACTTTTAGATGAAGTGGGATCCTAGGGCACAGCCCAGAAATCCAAGAAGCTCAAAAGCCAGGTCATGTTTCATCACCTACTTGGAATCTGAAAAACCTCTGAGGACAGAACCAGGATGAAGAATCAAAGAGGCTCTTCCTTCCAGACTGGATTTTGCTCTTTGGAAAAAGATATCTTTTCTGGAGGAACAAAGCACTCCTAGGTTCCAGTTGAACAGAAATTCGATTTTGCCTTTTGGATTCTTGACCGACATATAAGTAGTAAAACCCAAAGAAATATAATATAGACCCAAGTTTTAAAAAATAAAATAATATAAAATTTTAAAAATTATAAAATAAAATATGAAATATAAGAAATAAAAAATTTTCAATTCCTTAGGAGTTTGAAAATTTCTAATTTATTTTGCTTTCTTTGGGCGTATATTTAGTACTGACTTTATAAGAATGTCTTTTGGCTTAAAATATCTTATATGAGGGTGGTCAGCTGTTGTATGGAGGGTGAATGGGCTAAATAATAGGTCACTTTAGAGACAGACTGTCTTTTAAAGGCATATGTCATCATCAGATTTTGTAGTGCCATAAAATTAATCCCATTCTGTCTGCAGATGAAGAGAGAGAAGATATTTCCCTGTAGGATCACTCTGCATGACTGGAGCCAATGCTGAATCATCTTTTCCATTTAGGAAGACAGGTTTCATACCTGGGCTATCTGTGGGTCATAAGTCACTCTCTTTTCAGAGGAGGCTGAATTTGCAGTAATTGTGCTACATTGGTGCACCTCCAATTGGCATAAACACTGAGTCTGTGCCTTATGTATGCATTATTACCTTAAAGAAATTAGCTAAGGAATTTGGATTTAAGGAGCTGATTCTTTTTGTTAAGTGGGAAAAAGGCTGTATAATTAATATTGAAGCCAGTAACAAAGCAAAACTAGGCTTCTCATCCTTGAAACTTCACTGACTGGAAAAATTAGCCTACTCTACCTCTTGCTCACTCTCCCTCTCTTTTCCTCTGTCTTTTTTTTTTTTTTTTTTTTTTTTTTTTTTTTTACTTATAACTTGCTGAAGCACTCGATAATACCCTTTAATCTGCTTTAATAACTACCCTACCCTAGATTTTTCTAAGCATCCTTTTGCACAACATCCACAAATCCAAGAATGAATTGCTGTTAAGGTTGACTGACTGACTGATGTCTGAGCTCTGCCAATTTACTGATCCATGTCTTGCTCCTGTGGCTCCTTGGGCTCATTGTGGAGCACAGTGAAGGCTGGGAGGGGAATGGGGAAAAACACTTTTTTCTCTCCTGTAGAGCCACCACCTGCACTCAGCTCATCTGACTCAGCCTTCTGAGTTGACAGTAGCACTTTAAGGAGTCCACTGAAGTGAAAGGCAGGCTGACCTTGTAATGTCCAGAGATAGCAGAGTAATTTTTGCATCTCCATGAAGATGTAGAGTAAGATAATGGAGGCAGAATGATAAAAATAACCGAGTTTATGGCCCTGGAGTTCAATGACTACAATTTGTCTTCCTACTTTTCAAGAGGGAAAGAAAAAGAGAGGAAGAAAAAGAGAGAAAGAAAAAGAGAGAAAGGAAGAGAGAGAGAAAGAAAGGAAGAGAGAGAGATAGAAAGGAAGAAGAGAGGGAGGGAGGGAGGGAGTCCAGGAGGGAAGGATTCCAGGAAGGAAGGAAGGAAGGAAGGAAGGAAGGAAGGAAGGAAGGAAGGAAGGAAGGAAGGAAGGAAGGCATTTTGACATATTTCCAGACTTTCATTTTTTCTGATTATTTGTGTTAGTTAAGGTGCCTCTGCACAAGCAAAGAATTAAATATACATTACTGGTTTTAATAATTTTGACTCTACATTTTTTTTTATCAAAATGAGTCATAATTTATTGTTGGTCTTATTTAATTATTTCCTTATCTCTTACATTTCATGTATAATTTCCTTAGGTGTTTTGTAAGACAGACATTTTCTTGTGAGGACCTCACTAAGTTTTCATAAATAAATTTTTGGTTACTCTGTTTTCTAGGTGTAGTCTTCTTATGAAATGAGCTGAAACAGAACTCTAAGAAAAAACAATCCATATACAAAATTCTATCCACAACTGTACTGTAGTTCTAAGTTGCCAGGAATCCTGTTATCTACAACATTTTTGGATATGATTCAATACTGAGTTCTGCCTTGAAAATGCAGTAGTAAAATGGGAACATATCAAATGCAAGTGGTTAATACCTGCCGTAAAGTTTGATTTGCAAAAATGTGTGACAGGTGGTTCAAGACAGTAGAGAAGCAGGCATGCTAAAATCATGATATATATATCTAGAAATTATGACATATGCAGATGCTCCATATAGGTGGACTTCTTCAATTTCCTGCTTATAATCTCTGATAAAA